>NW_011333360.1:60143-115930 GCF_000735185.1 Notothenia coriiceps | reverse complement strand
ATTTGATCNCAAAGTACACTCTGTAGCGAGTAAAACTCTAAAACAGAAAATACCTCCCCAAAACGCCTCGTTGGTGAAACGTCATCATGACGTCATCATTCATTTGATAATCAAATGAATGATGACGTCATGATGACGTTTCACCAACGAGGCGTTTTGGGGAGGTATTTTCTGTTTTAGAGTTTTACTCGCTACAGAGTGTACTTTGAGGTTTTTGACTCTGCACACCGTTTACATGCAGAAAAACCTTCAGAGCACACAAGGGGACGGGTAATAACCGGAAAAGCATGACATGTGACCTTTAACACTGACAGTGTATTAATGTGAGCTCCTACACCTATAATAATTTGGCCTTTCATTGAATGCTTTATAAACCAGTTAAACTTACAGATGTCATTGTGAATTGAAAAACTGCATGTAAATGTTGTTAAAGGTCAACATTACAATATATGGTTCAGCAATTGTTGGTAGTTTACTAGGAATTGACATATTTTAAGCTCAAATACGTTGTCCTATGTTTAAACCTTCAGACACATTTTGACGTGTTTCAGTTCAGCACATCATTTATTTTGTGATGATTTAAAAGTACAATCCAGAATAATATACGTACTCGCCTTTATCTTTTTGCCATCTTAGCCTTTTGACCAATTTCTTCATATCACAGTTTTGCATGATGTCACTGTAGGACAATGTTTTAAGGATCTCTTGTCGAGCTAGGTTGTCAGTTTGAAATGTCTGGATGAAGATGTAAATGATTTAAAAATGTTAAAAAAATTTTTTTTAAATGCCTCTTTTCATCCTCTGTCTGAGGGAAAACCCCAAAAAGCATGATAGGGCGAGCCAGGCCCCTTTAAGTTATTTTATTTATTTGTGTCTGCTTCTGAGAAGCTAATGTATAAGTTATACAGTTATTTCTGCGAGAAAATTACAATACAATTACTGTTTAATCTTCACATCTTGTATTCATGTCTATAATTTAGAGCACCAAATTATTGAAAAGTATCGATAAGAGTATAGAAAAATAGCGATACCGGTAAGCAGTACCGGTACCGGTACCGGTATCGGTATCGATAAAATCCTAACGATACCCATCCCTAACAGCTAGCATTAGCTATACCTTGTTTACTTAGCGGTCCTATGTGTTAATCTGTGTATGTTACACTTGCATGTATGAGATTAAGTGCCTTGTAACTTATTTTTTTATAGTTTCACTCCGTTTGAATGTCAGTGGACTGCAATAAGTCAATAAAGGAGCATGACTGCTCATTCCCTGGCTCTCAAAAGAGTTTGGCTGGCTGTTTAATCTATGTTCACACTGAGACAGTACAACACATAGAGAGAACAGTACACCTAGTGTGTAAGTACAGGTCACACAGTAGGATTACAAATACATAAACTCTTCTAAAAATCTGTTTTAATTAAAAGGCTACATGTATGTTCTCAGATCAGTTTTTATCTTACCACATGTTTTACAAATCAAGGACTGTCAGTCTTATGGAATATATTCAACACCTTTTTAGCCAACCATACAATTCTTACGACCTGGATTGGCTGCAAAAGGCAATCAAAACGTTGTGTAATAATCATTAAAAAGCAAGTGGACTAAACTGCTTTTCTTTCGGGTGTGTTTGAAATAAGATGTGGAGTTAGTTATCACACAAGCCATCTGGAAACTTCCTGACAAGCTATGAACAATTATGCTTGGGTATGCATTGTACTTATATATTAATTAATTTATTATACATTGTCTTATTTTCTTAAGTGTTTGATTTTATTTCCCTTATTTCACAATTTTAAAAAGATATGGTATATATATATCTTGTATCTTGGATTTTACACCTTTATTGTAGAATTTAACAATGCGTCCTGTGATAGCATCCATTAAAAAAAAAGCAGTACAAATGCTGGGATAAGGATAGAAATTATTTAGCTTTGCTGGACATTGACCATGCCGTGGTTGGCTATTTTTGCCCCGGCTCAGCACCTGTGCTGGTGTGACATACGGGACAGTGTCAACACATTGCAGAGTCAACACACTGTCAGGCTTTGTGGTTTCTGCTCCCCAGTGGGAGACTTGAAGCAGACAAAGCACTTAGGACTGCTCCTGCAGAGCTCAGGTAACTGCAATGCCACTTCCTTCACCCCACATGCTGTTTCTGAAGTTACACAGTATTTTGTAATCTTGAGCTATTTAAAGTTTCTCCTTGAAAATAGAAGTGAAGTCCGCAGCCCTATTTGGTAAGGTTTCTTGTTTGTGGCTTTGATGTTGGAGATCTAATGAGAACATATTACTACATACCTGTTGGGAAGAACCTCACTCAGCAAATCAGTAAGCTGCTAAGCAGCTGTTTGAAGTGCCCTTGCCCGTTTGCTTTGCTTCACATTTTGATGTGGATAGATACTGTCTTCTAATGTGCTTGTAATACACTGCGTGTTCCTCAAGATGACACTAATCAATAGATATACTAATCCTGGTATATCCAGTGGGGCATTCTCTTATCCTGCTGGATTTTCACACACTAACTTAAAAATCCGTTGAGTGGTCTGCAGGGCAAGTTTCTTATTCCTGTCAGAAGCAAGAGGGATTATGTACGACACTTAAAGCTTCACACACTTAAGAGTTGAACTTTTTTCCACATGAGGCAAAAAGAGATCTTAAAAAATAGACCTGTTTTATATTAGCTGACATAGTGGGACATGATAAAGAGAACTGAAAAAACAGAGGTTGTGCAAAGATTGCCCCATCAAACTGGCAGATAAAATGCCATCTGTTGTCTTGGTTTTTGAGATTTTCAAATGAAAGCAATTATTTGAATCCAAAATGTGAATCTATTCTATCTCTATTTATTGTATGACCAGGTTAAAACAACATCTGCAGCTCTAACATTGGTGTCAAAATCATATTTCAGCTGTTCATTAGTAAGCAGTCTTTGTACATCTGGGCAGCAGCATGCTGCAAGCAGCCGCTGATCTCAAGGTTAGGAAGGCTGTGTCTATTTCCTGTTTAATCACTGTGTAAAAAGCATAATGTGCCAACTAATGTGTGGGTGCCTCTTAAAGTTCCAACATCAACTTCCCTCTGAGTTTGACATGTTACCATTTGCGTCACTGAAAGCGAGCAGTCTTCATTTTCTTGTCCAAATTACAAATGTGATCTACAATTTCCAACACAGCAGTGCTGGTGCTTGGTCAAGCACTGCTTTTACACTGACTGTTGATTAAACTCATAAGAGAATATATTTGACTTTAATCCACTCCTGCGTTTGCTTCAGTGAACCGCTTACCAGGACTTATTCCACATTAAGGGTGTTTACATTTGACATACTACTGCCTTTTCCCTCCTTCCATCAATCTACAACTGCTGCTGTTTGTTGTTATTTTCAGAGTACCCAAAGAGGATAAAACTAGACACCTGGCTGATGGTAAATTATTCACCCCAATCCTTGAACTGTGCGTCAAAACTCCGATTTATGACTCAACTCACATCTAAGAGGGCTTGATAACCGACATTGTCACAGAGTAAAGAGTTAGCGTGTAATTGAATTGAAAAGCACAAAGCCAGTTGTAGATCTCACTGGAAATTCCCAAAGCCTGCCGATTTGAAACCAAATCACGGCCCTAGTAGTCATAAGTGCCATCCAAGTCAAATCCCAGTTGCTTGCATGTGTCTCTCTCTGACACACATAATCCAAATTCCCCCATCAATCGTGGCGGTGGGCGACAGGATCCCTGACAACTTTTCACATCAGTCTGGGGATTAGGGGCATAAGGTTTACGCTGGCCCTGCCAGAATCCAGGATAACATTTTTTGATTCAGCAATTTAAACTAATTTCAAGGCTGGCTCTGCAGCAATTTTCTGGATCAATGGAATGTCATAGCTCACTTGGTCACTAGCCCTCTTATCGCAGGTACCTAACACAGGGGGATGCTATGCTAATTGCCTGGCTTGGAGAGCAGGGGATCCTCATTTCCTCCATCTCAACCTGACGTCTGATGGTCGGAACCAAACATTTGAAATGATTGATTATAGCTGTAACCTGCCAAATAAAAGGCTATGCAAAGACCAAATGTTGACTCGATAAGTTGAGTTGTTTACACTGAATAAATGTTTTCTGCGAATAGCAAGGCTCAATTTAAAAACAGTACGGGGAATAACAACCCTCTTTTCAAAAATTAAAAACATATAAATTAATAAGGACATGCGTAATTATAAAGATATATTTGTGTAATATTGTTTTATTTAATTGCAACATAAGCCTTAGGCATAGATAGTTAAAATGCATTGACTTCTGAATAGATGCCGTCTGAGGCTGTGTACAATGACACACAATGTATGTAAATATATACTGTTCCATTTTGGTGGACTAGTTAAACATAGCCTACATGTTTTTTGATTGCTATCCAATAACCATGAAACCCGTGAACTCGGCAAATATTGTTGTAAGTGTGGTTGGAGCCCGGAATAGTGGAGCATGAAATAAATAGATATCTGCAAATGATTTCCGTAGTCTGGCTTCAGGGTGGCACAGCTGAGGACATTATCTGTTGGACTATTTATTGGTGCTTCTGGCTCTCCTTATTCCTTTGAACATGAATAACTCAAATGTTGAATCTTCAAGTCATTAAATCTGGCAAATGCAAAGAAAGGAAACCGAAAAACTGAGAAAATAAACCAAATTGCTGTAATCAGTCACACATTCAGGAGGGTTTCCGTTCTTATTTCTGCAGACATGTTATTTCAAAACTGTCTTGGGATGACACCAGAAAGTGTTTTGAAGAGAAACTTTTTTTTGTCTGGCAGGGCCTGTTCCATTTTCTTATGTTTCAATTGCTAAGGACAGAGCCAAGCCACATAGGGTTAAAAAGCAATTTCCTACATCATGACAACTGTACAAATGTATGGCGGCAAATGTTGGAGGAGAAAAGGGGGAGGTGGGGGCAGATAAGGGGGTGAAAGACACCATGGTGGCAGCGGTGGAGTAGAGAGGTTAATCCTGCTGTTTAATCTGTGGAGGTGGGGGGGCCTTATCTCGGCCGCCTGCTGCCGTTGCGCTCTCCTTCAGCATCCAGCATCCCTGACTCCTGACATCACTCAGAGCAGGGTGGTGCTGGTAGTGGTGGAGGGGTTTGGCTAGGGCGAAGGGGGAGAGGAAAGCCAGGCTAGCTGCAGCGACATTAGGTGCCAATGTTACCCCAGGCACATCCAGAACCTTCCTTCCCCCGACAGGCCCAGTCGTGAGGCTTTGTGTCGACCGCAGAGAGTCAGATGCCGCTGATTCTGTTCAACATCTTGTGGGACTGAACACTGACAACCTCCCTTTCCATATTTGTTTTGGTGGAACTGCGACGAGTAAAGAAACCAACGAGGAAACGCTGTAACTCATTGGCCTGCTATCTGAAAAGACTGTTGGCAAACCAAACAGCTGTCAACCACCCTCAAGCAGCAAAGAAACAAGAAAATATCCCACATGACCAAACGTTTTAGCTAGCATACCCATTTGGAAAAAAACTGAAAGCATTCATATGTGAAGCCATGTCTCACAGCAACAGCTCATGGCTCTGATTAGTAGATGACATAATATGCACAAGGGCAGCTAGTACTGGAGGCCTGCAGCAACCTCAACTCGACTGTTATTCACAGCAGAAAACTACTGACCTGCCTCCAGGAAGAGGGAAAATAAACCAAAATATTTCAATGACTTCCACTTGACCTTACAACCAACACTTACGTTTCAGCCTTGGATCCAGCATGTTTTTCTGGAGGGCTCGATGTAAGAAATAGGGGCCTTGACGATTGCAGTTGGACTGATTTAGAGAAGCAGTAATTATAAAAATCAGCATAAACAGGGAGACAACATCAAGTGACTCTCTTTCATTTGATTTTCCCTCATCATGGCTGCTCCTGTATGTGTATCCTTAAAATAAAACAATAAATAAAATGGCACCATTCCTCTGGATGTTCTTTCTATTGAATATCTCTCATTCATTGATTATGTCTACGGCTATATTTAATTGGTGGAGGTATTAGGGGCACTTATTGCCAAGTTTTTAATATTTTAATAAAAACTTTAAATCTTGTAAAGCAAAGCAATGTGGTTAATTGACACAAAAACACAAACATTCGTAAACACATTTTCGTAAACAAGGTCACTTCAATTTCTCTGAATTACATGTAATATTTCTTCGTCTACATTTCTGAGTAAGCTTCTTCTTAAATAATCCCTTTAATGTCAGAAAATATCCACTTTTTTCTCATAAATATATGATGTTAATTTCGGAGATTCAGATGTATCTCCCAATTTGTTATACCCTACATCCCCTGGCTGATTTATTTAATCTACATTATCTTTGACTCTTGGTCATCTCCTAAATCCCTATTACTCTTTCATTCACCCACTCTGAAGACTTTTGATAGAACATAGCTCTAATAAGATGAGATTTTTTCTATTTTTAATTAATGTAATAAAAGCTAAATATAAAGCAAACAAGTTACATGGCTGATAAAATCACTTAAAGTTAAGGAGGAAGGGCAACTTAATAAACCTTTAATTAAAACACTGTCAGAGGCCATTGGAGTACATTCTCACAGCTAAGAGGTGAGAGCTGAAGTTTGAAGAGCAATTTCACACAAAATCTAATTTTACAAATCAATTTACAACAGGAGAAAGAGTTACAAGTGTTGGAAGGAAATACATTCTGTTTTGAACTTTTGGATTCAATTAAAAATACCTGGGATCCACACTTTCCAACGGCATATTCATGCAGAAAATAAGCAACCCTTAGCTATGATCCTGAAAAAAATAAACAGACCAGCACAACAAATCCACATCCTAAGCCTTAGGCTACAAAAACAATTACCAGAAAATCCATTTATACATAAAAAGCTTCCTATTTTGTAATGACTCTATTAATGATAACATTGCATTGACTGGCCAAGGTCCCAACTCTATTGTCCGGTTTGTTTATTTTTGTAGAGCAAAATAAGAGAAAACATTGTTTCGAGATAAACTGCCTGTCTTTACAAAGCAAATCTGCAACACAAAGCCGTGGTTATGCATCAGAATGTGTGAGATGTTGGACAGCACAGTCAATACTCTATTTGTTTTTACTGACAACTTCATCCAAAAGCCAGAATAAGGAGAACAGAGTTTCCCATCTGTGTTTGTTCAGAGGTACAATTCCTCTAGGTTATTCAATAACGATGTTGCTTAGGTAGATATGAAATTCTCATTAGAGAAACAGTTTTGCAGATATAACATTGAAATTATTGATCCTTCAAATTCCACTTAGTTAAACAAATAGACACTTTCAGTAGTTCCATGAACTATAAACCACAGGAACAAGTTGCAGTGCAATATGTTTTTGTATCTCCACTGAATCCCAACAACTGATGGGTTGGGTAAATGAGTGTGCTTTCAGAATGAAAAGCAGCTTGGTGCTTTAAAATGGGCTCATGGTGGAAGGGGAGATTAAAAACACCAGCAAGCCAAATGCAAATGTTGTGATGATGTTGTTGGTTTTTTAATAAAGGCAACACTGTATTTCTTCCTCTGTGGTAAGCCCCAGCTCACAGTGTTAATGCCCAGTTGATGGTGAATGACAGGTGTATTAAGTGATCATGGGACTTTAATGGCCACTTATCTCTGGCTGTCAAAATCAGAGTCTACAGAAAGCTGCACCTGCCTCTGTGCCAAATGCAAGGCTTTCTACCCTCGGCCTCTAAGGTTCGGTTTTACTTTGTTCTCCGTCCTCCTATTGAACAGCCCACTTATTTACCTCTACAGAATATCTGTGTCGTAGTTCACGAGGATCCTCTGTCATACTTGTATCAAAGCATTTTCAACATACCTGTTGTTTCTTATTCATTCAACCTGAGGCTGGATGTGGGCATTTAGACCATGCTAGGAAACACAATGCCTATTAGTAAATCATGAAGCTAATGAAATCCATTAATCCCTTCATTTGCTTTTATCAGGAGTTATCGGCTTCAGACCCTGCAACCTGCAGATAACAGACGTTTTTAATAATTAGGAGTGACTGCCACAAATAATCAGCCATGAGCATATTAACATTTCAATAACAAAGAGTAGCAGCGCAAAGCGGAGCATTGCAATTTTATCTATTAGTCCTTCTACTATTCAGAATATTTACAATTAGGAATTGAAAGAACAAACACTGATAGAGCCTTTTGGAAATATACCTTTAAAAAATAAAAAGGCAGTGATCCTAATTGTTAGAGAGTTGTCAGTTGGTTGAAAGGGCAAGCACGTCTTTGCATTGTAAAGTGTGTTTGCTCGTTGGTTTAACATTGGAAACACATAAAGGAAGCTTGTAATGTTATCTCAGTGTTTTGAAATGGCAGGAATGCTATTTGTTGTAAAAATAATGAGCAGGTGATATGAGGAGGATGGCGGTGCACCTTTGAACTGCATATCTTTGAGAAAAAAGGTAAGCAGGAATTTTCTCTTTCCCTCTCCTTCGGCAAAGAATGTTTCTCACCGTGATTCTCATGGGGAACCTTCTAAAGCACATCCAACACCCACCTAACTTCGATTTAAGACCTGCACCTCAGCTACTACTGTAATATCACAGAATAACATGTCACAGTATCCTGCCCTGTTGCTTTGTCTTTCATAACTCCTCGTGTGATTACCTCTGAGGCATCATTCCTCCGTGAGATTTTAGAATCTACTACGGCAATATTTAGCACCAGGTCTTTTTTTACATAATGGTGTTTGGCCAACAGTGAGCTACATGTTACTCACCCCATGTTTTGCTTATATCCACGCCCGCTATAAGTATAAACAAGCAACATCTATCACTTCAGACTGCATCAATTTATTCTTTGGATCAATGTATCCCCTTCTCTCCTGGTAACTTCACACATCTCATCATGCCACATTTGAAATGCCAGTGGTTTCATTGATTTCCATTAGCGCAGGTCACATCCCTAAGGTTAGACCTCAGCCATGGTGGTCAGGATATTTGAACAGGCAGATTGTTTAACACACTTCAGTGCCTGCAAAGATCACAGTGACCACACGCTGTGTTATGGTGCACTTTACTCAAGTGTTTCTTTCTTCACTGTCCTGTATGTACATTTGATTTAATAATCCAACAATCCATGTCAGTCATTTCTTGCCTTCAGTGACCTTTATTCCCACTTCTCCACCTGTCTGACTACCTGAGGGGCAGCTCAACGGTGGTGCCTCAGGTCCATTTGAAAAACAAGAGATGATCGGTTTATTCCCTGTGGGATAGTGGAGGGAACCGAAGAGCCGGGCCTCCTCTTGTTAAGGTGAGCAGCACTAAGAGCCAATCGGTGGTCCAGTGAACATACTTGAATGTCATGTTGGATCACATTATGCATGCTGGGAATAAGGTCAGCATCGGAAACATTAAATACCTTAGTGGCTATAAGGAGGAAGCTGAGTCAACGTGGAGGAACTATTACACAACCATAGCTGCTTCCCAAGGATGGAGAGAATAACTTACACAGAAAATGTTTCTGTCTTAGTGAATAGACTATGTTGTAATTACCTCTCACAGTCTTGCAAATGTAATGGTTGTTAGGCCTTTGGTGAAATACCAAATCGTTTACAGATAACGTAAAATCCTCTTCTTACCGATCATCTCCATGGCAACAGGCAAACAGGACTGTGTTTTTCAACTCTGTGTGGGGTTTTAAAATGGAATCAATATATTATAACTAGATAAGCTGGTGTTTACTTTAGGACCCAAGATAAAGATCTACAGACTATTTGAAAATAATGTAGCTGGATAAAGCAGAAAGAGGCGACTTTTGGTTTGTCTTGTAATGACATTATAAAATAGAAAATGTGAATACTATAATTTGATATTGATACATTTGGCAGGTTTTACTGCAATTCATACCAGTTGAGTGGTATATTAGACTTTTAGAAACTACACTGAAATAGAAGAATATATTATGTAGGGAAATCTTGGGATAAATTAAGCTGTAGACAATCGATGTAGATAATACAGGTGTTTACACTAGCTGTCAGGAGGACTTCCATCATTTCTGAGATGGGCAACACTTATACTGACAGCGCCCAAGTATCGGCAGGATAGTGGTCCAACACAAACAAAATACATTTAACATGTTTGTTTGCATATTAAAGTTATTTTATGTTCGAATGTACTAAACATACACTGGCTTTAGCTATGGCTCTGGTATGTGCATTGACTACTAAGCAATCAAGACTCCTTTTGAACCGTTATGCATTGTGCCCTGAGCATGACCATTAAAGTTGCTCAATCAACAGAAAATCCCAGCAGGGTGCTTCTCCGTCACCTGGTTTGTTCTTTTGACCGCCTGTGTGATGATCATAGCTCCGAGCTGCCAAGATCAAGCACAGAGATATACGTGCCTCACCTAGCAAGAGCTTCACTTGGAACGCTTTTGTCAGCAACATGTGAGCGCCTTCCCTAAATATCAGCTAACAAGGCAAAACGAAAAAGGAGTGCATGCACACACATGCTCATTAAGACGTGTTATGATCTTCCTGGCCTTGAGCTGTATCACTACGTAGTTGTACAGAGAATTTAGCCGGGGAGAAAGTCAATGAAGTGATGATGAAAATGAGCCCCCCTGATGCAGCTGATAGATTTTTTCGGTGAAAAATGGCAGGTGCGTAGGGAGTACTTGTCGGCACTACACAAAATCACTGAAGGTATGGGGGAATCGTTTTCAGGAGGTGTTCTCACGCTACCTGCATTTATCTTGGAGAGAGAGGTGTTACCGCTGTATGCCTTGAGCTGAAGAAGTGTTTTGACCTTCACCAAAAAATAAGAACCAATCAATCATAGTTTAGGTAAGTCTTCTTGGGTTTAGTTTTAGAGATTATTCTTATCCGTGATTTAAAATAAAAATGTCAGAAAATCTTTTTGCTATGACAGATCAGAAATGTTTTAATTTCTTGGCAAAAAGATCTTTGGAGCTCATAGCGTTTCAGTTGGCAGCTTCAGAGCACAGCAAATATTTAGAGCCTGAATCAATATTGATGCTACAACCTGAGTATGGGTTAACAGAAGCTTGAGTAAATACAGCAACACAACCGCATTGATAGGATGTCTGTAGTCATCCACAGCTGCCTTCTGTTTGTATCACGACCTAAAGCATAGCATTTTCCAGCTAAATGCACCTCAATTGGATAATTGTCAGATAAAAGACAGTGAACTTCAGAGGCAAAAAGGTGGTGGAGCGCATTCATTGATTTGTAGCGTTTACCAGTGCAAAAATACTGCTTGTGACTTTTCTACTGTTTCTTTGTCAATGTTAAAATGAAAAATAAGTTACAAGAAATGTTTTTCTTTGCTTACAAAACATTATGGCACTTGGAAGCAACCAAGTTTAAAACTATGATTGTCTTCCAGGACAGACTAGGTGCTGTTATCCCAATATTCAAATGATATCATGAATTTGCTCCTGGAACTTGATGTTAAAATGTGTAAATCATAATTTCATGATGATCAAAAACAATTAATGACACATCAAAATCAAGTCATTTACATACAATAAAAGGTGCAAATGTCATCCCAATAATTAAAAACTGACAATAATTGTTGCACGATATTCATGGTCTGACAAATGTCAAATGATTTCTCGTAGAAATGATCGTACAGTAGCTAGCAGTGGGTACCAACTTTACATTTGTACGACCACACAATCATCAGCATGTTGTAAGTCCACCTTCAACCTGTTTGAACTCAACAACGTCCTACATTTTCTTAAGTGCTTGCTGCAAGCTTTCAGTCAGCTACCGACTGAGCTTACACAGGAGTGAAAAGATGAAATGTACAGAAAAAGGAGAGAAAGCCTCTCTAATGGCAGCATCTATGAACACATTTATTTTCTTTGTAGAGGAAAAGGAGAAGGACTGGGTAAGATGGAGGGTGGGGGGATGAACAGATGAACTGATGGCCTTTTGCCGTGTTTTACAGGACTACAGGATGGCCAGGATTGTTTTAGGCTTCCCAGAAGACACCAGTCAGCTGCTGCAGGCTAATGTTAATTAGAGCCTGTCAGCAGAGCATCCTTTAAAAAAGGGTTCGAGAAAAGGTCAGTGTGCTATATTGTAATTATTTTACATTTTAAACAAGAGCTTCTTTTTCCTCTTAGACATTTGACCCCAGTATGGTCTAATGATCTTTATCCAGAGTAAAATTAATCCGTCGAGATAATATAAAAGGACCTTGCTTTCACTGTTGATAAAACAATGAGATTCATTATCTTTAACAGACTCTGAAAAGCGAACTGTTGTTGACTGACTGTTGACTCATACAGCCTGTGTGATGGATGACTACAAAAAGGAAAATATCAGCTGTGGACTGATAGAGATGGAATTGAATAAAATGGATAGGATCTTTTTTCTTTTTATAAGACTGTCCCTCAAATGAAAAATGACAGCATTTGTAATTTGTTCATAAAACCTGACACAACTGTTAACAAGACCTGTAGCTGCCGTTTGACGTACGACCTTTGTCTTTTTGGAGCTAAGGCGGAAATCGCAACATTGCTATAGAGTCGCAAAACCGTATAGGGTCAAGGTGAACAAACCCCATCGCCAAACAAGAATCATCATATTATATGGTTCTGCAAAACCCTACATTTAGTAACCAGACTTAACATCAAGTGTCAATACATATGAATGTCAATAACCAGGGAATTTACCTCAACTAAATAACATCAACTAAAGAAAACCAGATAAAATGTTAAATTCTGATTTTTACATTATTTTATCCAAATATGTTTTAAACTCGACATACATGCATACATATATGCAATCAGACAAGCCTGAGTTGCGTAACATCAGAGGCATGCAGAGAAAAAGGAATGAATCCAGCCTTGCTTTATAGAAGTCTTTGTTGTGGGCTGAGCAGACGGCAGCATCATTCGGAGGCTGTTAACCCACAATGCATCAGGTGACACCTGTCTGTCCCGTGGTGACCCCTCCACTTTGTCCTCGACCCGTTCTCGTCTATCCTCCCTGGTCGTGTCAGACATAAATCTCCCAGGGCCAAACTGTGCCATGTCCATTCACTGCCTTCACCCCGTCAACCAGCAGATACATCTTTCAGATTGGTTGCCTGACTCCCCCCCCCCCCCCCGGCTAAATGGATTGTGCCCCCCCCCCCCCCTCCCTCAGAGCAGGATGAGAACCAGACAGCTAGAAATGCGTGTCTGTCTCTGCCGGACATTCATCACACCTGCTTCCTCTCTCGTATCCACTAAACAATGTTGCAGAGATAATACAGCATTAGAGTCCTCACCTTCATCATGCTGACATTTGTTATGCCTCGGCAGAGCTGCTGTTTGATCCAGCACATGTTTCAACATCACATCTTTAATCTGTGTAAACAAGTCAAAGGCCAGCGTGGCTTAGGAGGCAGAGGATGGAGAGACATTAGTCAGACTGAAGCACGTAGTGCGCCGTGTGATCCCTGACGGAGATTAGAGTGTATAGTCATGTCACAAGGAGTCAACACAGCCACGTCGAGTGTGCGAGTGTGTGTGCGCACATGAATGCGGATCTGGCAGGTGTTTTTCTGTGACTTTCGAGTGAAGAGTCCTTGTTCGGATTTCTGTGTGCATTCCTAATCCCAAGCTGTATATCATTGAGCAAAGAGTGACGTTTGAAATTGACTTTTTTAATCTGCCCCATGCTGTTATCTACTGTGCTGTCTACACAGCCTGAGAGGGGAGGAAACGTGAATCTAAGAAACATATTTATTTTTAAAGCCTTTTTTTTTTTTTTTACAATTCTATGTAAATGATAATTTCATAATATACTACTTTTCAGGGGAAAAGTCTAAAATATAATGTTTAAACAATATTATCAAATCTTATTTTCACAAATAAATCCGTGTTGGAAATCCCTGTTCACAGTAACTACTAACTAGTAAAAGAAAGGGTACTAAACACTGAGATTTGGTTGAAAGAAGAAGAATATGGATGGTACATTTCCAACACGCTGCTGTCTTCCATCTCTCTAATGTCTGTTGCCAGCCACAGTGAGAATTTGTCTGTGATGACTAATGACCAGGATGTTGATAGCAGACATCCTAACAACCTGTGATGCATGTGGAGTATTACGCTGTATTATTACATTTCTTCTTTAGCCAATTGTATTTGTTAGGCCAAGAACTGGAAAATGATTGTACGAGATGATGTAAAGCTGAATGTTTTTCTTAAAAGTCAAAGGTTAATGAGATGAACCACAGAGGCTGTTGGTCACGATGGCAGATTCATTTAAAACTACACTTGATTTGTCCTAATGTTGTTCTGTTGTTCGCCATCAACACAGATATGAGGAACACATAATGTGGCAGAGGAAACAGTGCAGATGAGGTAAGAAAAAATAATACAAGAAGTCACACGCACCCTCAATATGAAAGCCTGCAGCTGAGATCAGTGTGAGCTCTGCTGAGACTCGATGTCACATACAAGTTGGCACATCTACCCATAAGCACTGACAATTTCTCACTGACCAGAGATAGAGCGCGCGTCTCTCATTGAGCGGCAGGGTGAGATGAGAACATCAGTCAGAACAGAGTTTCTATTAAAGGTTGTCAATTTGTACAAAGTACATAGCAGGCTGTCAGTTCCACCATTTAATGTGAGCCCGCTTCAATGCAAGGTTACCAATAGAGCAGCATTTACAAATAACACCAAATGAACAAATATATTCATACTCAGTGAATATAGAATTCATCTTTTAAAAATGCTTTTTTCAATATTTTCTCAAGAACATCTTAAATACTGTATGAGATTTGTTTTCTCTGAAGTTTAATAGGTTTGAACTAAGACATACTTTGACTATTTTAATGGATATTATTCAGAATATTTCATTGTAATTATGTTCTAAACAGGTCTGAAAAATTCCTAAGGATTATTTTTAATCTCACCAAAGTGCTTTAATCTGATAAATGTAATTTAATTAAAGGCATAAAATGGAAAATGTGGTCAGAATATATTCAAAACATTTGGTAATGCAATATATGAAGGGTGGGAATTTAACATTATAAAATATATATCTGTATATCAATTCTATGTGTTTATCAGTAAAAAAAAAGGCCTGTTCTTTTTCCGTCTTGAGCCTTGTATTTAAATACCTTCCAATCAATTTAGAATTGGTATCAGGGTTTAGAAGTGTTTTTGGTTTCGGTAAGAGTACCCTTTTGTTTATATTTGGATCAAAACTATTTTTTAATGCAAAAATAATGATATGAGATTACTGGAAAGCATGTATAAATCAACATATCCTTATTCAATTACATAAATTCCACAAAGTAAATAAAATACAACTATGATAGGCAGGTAGTGCCCTTAGAATATGTATATTAAGCCAGGGCATGACAGTTTGATGCTTTGTTAGTAAAGGTCAGGCCGCCAAATTGATGATGTGCTTATTATCTGTCTCAGCGGCAATCTGTTTAAAATTACCTCATTATGTTGATGACCAAATCGAGTGCACCCCTGGGTCCCATGCACTCCTCCTTAGATACTGCTTATGCCAAGTCACGGGCTACCAGTGGCGTCATGTTAGACCTGATGAGAGCCGGAGGGCATCTGATACTACATGTATGCCAGCTAAGCCGTGACACGATATTAATTACATTAAAGCCCTTCTTGTCAGGCTGCCTGATCTCCTCATTAGGATCACAAACAGGTGAAGCTGCAAGCTCCTCACTTGCTCTGAGCACATTGAGTGAGCAACAAGCTAACGACCTGGACATTTTCCAAAAATTGAAATATTGATGTTGCTACAATAATTCCAAATTATCTTTTTGCTGCTTTTATAACACATAATTATTGTTGGTGTGCATTTAAACCACAGTGAGAGAATATAGGAATTACATAATATATATTTTCTTTGTGCAGGAAGGATATATGGGGAAAACAAACCTAAAGGATAATGGTATGCTAATAGAAACTCAACTGGGAACAGACCCTGAAGGCACCCAAGTTCCAGCTCGATTGAGTTTTCATACTTTAAAAAGACGAAGCAAACCTTGATTATAAATCTGTCTGAAAAGGGTAGTCGATATGTACTATGTATTTTTAAATCGTTGTTATTTAGTATTCTTTAGATACATGTGGATTTGGTCTACATACATTAGTATTCTAAGCTCAGGCACACTGGTGGTAATGTTTACATACATAACAGAATAATACATATTTGTACTTAATCATTATGTCTTGCAGTTATTCGTCCAACACACAGATGGACAGACCCCTTTCATGCTTTGGAAAAACAGGCCAATGATTTTTCTGACAGCAGCAGTCAAAAATATGCCTGTAAGGCCTGATTTTATAAATAATATTATTAAGAGCATTTCCCCACACCTTTCAGTCACACTTTGAATTGTTGATGGGCATAGATTGCAGCCCAGAGAAAAATGTGCATCAAAATCACGACAAAAGCTTTCAAGAAGTATTGAATTAGTATTCCCAGCATTCTTTCACCTATAGTAGCTCGATTGGTTATTCCCTTTTCATTTCTCTCAATTTCCGCTCTGCTTTGTTTGTGCTGAACTGTACCGGGGTGAATGCTTTCATGCAGAACATGTAAGTGGCCACCCAAGTTCTTATTGATTAGGCTATAGCACGCTGAAAGATCAGACACTCACAATCTTTTGACTGAAATCAAAAGCAGTCAAACCTTGACACTTATCCTACTGGGATCTGTTCTATTAATCAGCGCTGTGTGAGGGGTCACTCGAATAGCTGAAAACAAATACCGGCCAAAAATAAACAACTTGCAAATAAAAGAACCATTTGGCAGTGAGCCTAACTATACAACGGATATTTCAACAGAGTAAAGGTTAAAACTGCTTCCACGTCAACAAACATGAACAAAACATGAACAAAACAGGACATCCACAAGGTGGGCAGTTTGAGTCTACAAGCACGCAGCAGCCACATTAAATGCAGGTTTTATAAAAAGACGGTGTAGAGAACTACCTAGATAATTCTGATCATCATTAACCTCTGGCTGACCCTAATTCAGCTTCACAATCCCCCGGATTCAGAGGATTAATGCTACATTTAAATAATTAGGGTCACAAATGGACAAACTGCATATATATAAAACCTGAGCTTACATGACCGCTATTGAATTGAATAAGACTGTGCAGCCACAAAGAGCTGTCATCATATATGGGGATACAAATTAACACCCTGATTAGTCTGGTATTATGCGGCAAGCTGTTCTGTTTTATTACAGCCCGCATGCACTGAATGCCATTCATATACAGATGCATGTAAAAATGAGCAAATACGCAGTGGTGTAAAGTAAGTACGTTTCTCAAGTACTGTACTTAAGTACAATTTTGAGAGCCTTAAGGGGAGTATTTAATTGTATAGCTACTTTGTATTACTACCCCGCTACAACTCAGACACACTAAATCACACTTTAGTTCCACCTGGAGTAAATTCACAAGCTACCCTGCAGTATACAAAGTCATTCAAACTAGCTGTACCTTTACCAGCTCTGATGATTCTGAGATGGGACAATCTGCAGAATGAGTACTTTTATATTTTTTTATATTTTGATGCCGGACTTTTACTTGTCAGAGAACTCCTGCTATTTGGAAGTTATATTTGACTAAAGTACAACATCTGAGTACTGCTCCAAGCTGTGCACATACTGTACGTAGTTGTTATGTATTATCAATATTCGAGAAAGAAAAAGTCGGTAGAGAAGATTAATATTTGTGTTCCTAATCATTACTAATGTTATTTGCAGGATGTTTAAAAGTGTTAATGAAGTTAAATGTCACATTTGTGTTCAAAGCAGCGTCTTTTGCACCCTGTGGCTAAAATAAAAAGTGTACAAAAATAAATAATAATTAGACTCTTATCTTCTTTTTATTTTACCTCTGTAAAGCATCTTTGAGCAACTGATAAAGCGCTTGATAAATAAAAATGTATTATTATTATTATTCTAAAAAACAATACAGGTAAAGCAAATGAGTTGCACTGGCTGGCGAAATATTTAGTTTGCATCTCATGCACCCACACATGATGCCCATGCAGAGTTGCAGATGGTTTGATGCTGATTGACAGCTGGTGGTGGTACCATGCCAAGAAATGAAGCGATTTTCCAATTTAGGCCTGGAAGATGAAGACTGCTATCGAGCAAACATGGATGTAAACAATGTATAATTCAAAATCTTCCATATATCAGTTTTGCTAATATTTCATCAGAAAGGAAATGCATTTAACATGTTAATTGTCTTTAAGGAAAACTATTCAATCTACAATACTGAATCTTTACAAAAAATACTCAACAAGGAACCCATTCATTTTAACTATGCACAAATGAAAACTGACCGCCATATCAACTCAGACCCCCCTTTTGAATGTAAACAACTGGCTAATAGCTGTATTAATTCACTGTAGCAGCTTCTGTAACACTGAAGGGATACAGTATGTATGAGTACTGAATAAAAAATAACCCCCTTGATAACACATGCGTTATTTCTACCTTCATCAATTCACTTGCATTCATCTCACTGAATCTCATTTAACACCTGCTGTTGGTATTTTGGATCAACGGCATGTACAGCATTAAATGTCATGTAAATGTAATGCGCTTTGCAGCTAATCTACATTACACCATGTGAGTTGTGTGCTTTGGGGGAAAGCCACATCTCTCTTACTGAAAGTTGTCTTTCAGAATAGACTATAGGTGCACCTCAACGTCCCAATAAAGCAGCGGAGCCTCTTCATCAGATTGCAAAAGGTGATAATTACTGTGGCAAGAGGGATGACACGTCAAACAGACAATTGATCTATGCATTGGAAAATATGATCAGAAAATCTGACAAAGACTTTAGAAGTGCTAATTAGGCTTATTGATTCCATAGAAAAACATGTTTTAAAACAAAGAGCCAGTGTTTCACTGTGTAATCAACCGGAGACTGAGGCTGCCAGCTCACTACTTTTGCGAAGGGCATTTTTTGCTGAAAGCTTTGATGGTATAACGTCTGCTTTGTTTGGTCTATGCGTGTGTGTGTGTGTGTGTGTGTGTGTGTGTGTGTGTGTGTGTGTGTGTGTGTGTGTGTGTGTGTGTGTGTGTGTGTGTGTGTGTGTGTGTGTGTGTGGATAAAGGAGAAGGGTGGTGGTTGTCAAACATTTCTCGTTTCTCTTTCTTTCTGTCCCTCTCTCTTTGGTCACAGCTTTCGTCTTTGCTACCATTTGAGGTTAAAATCAGCGTTGCCTTCGGCTCTAAGGGCAGAGTGAGTGGCAGGTCAGTGACAGGAAACAAATGTGAGCCTTCATCACACTGGGCATCCACACAAACATTTGGCAACCCCAGGGCCATGATCTGAATTGCTAATTCGTATAGGATGAGGACGACCAAGTACTTATTCTGATGGGGGGGGCGGGGGGAACTATGGGTGTCACAAAGTCCCCACCAATTTCCATTTACAAAGTCATCAATTCAGTGCGCTTTTCACTTCCCCCATCGCTCCCAGACCGAATGAACAGTTTTCCGTTTTCAACAACATTGATCAGGCTCAGAGCTACCGGGACTCGGGATATTAGAAGGAAAACTATCAGCTAGGCCTGGAGAAATGGCTCACTGCTGGGAGGCTTTGATTGACTTCCCATGGGGGGGACACTGCCTTAGATCTACTTTGAGGGCTCTGTTGATATACTGGTCCACAATGCAGCTGAAAAAAACAGCAGGTGAGTGTGAGTAACATTGAAGAAAAGGAGAAACAAAAGGCCAACAGAGGAGAAGGTAGGATGTCTATCCCACTCTGTGTGGGATGTAAAATACTTGTATGGTTTTCTATTTAGGGTGAAGTGGAAAGCTGCTACAGTACGTGTTTAATTTTTGAGTGTAGGGCTCCAACATGAAAAGTAAAAACGATGCAGTTAAGCATAAAAGTCTAGACTTTTGACTGAAATCGTACGAACCGAGGTAAGGATCCTTATGTTATCCAAGTCTTACAAATCAAGTCTGACAATTGTATATAGAGAAAGGCTACAAACACATTCTCTGTACACATTACTGTTCCTAAACAGTTAACAAGACAACTCTTGGAAGTACATTGCGAAACACCACAGCTCAATGAGTTCTAGAGATATTTAGATTGACCTGTTCATATTCAGTATTTGACTCCATCTATGTTCCTTACATTTACAGACGAGAAAAAAACAATTGTGAGATAGGCAAGGAAAAGGAATGAACCTTTCTCAAATGGTATATTTATTGCCCGACCCATCAAGGCCACCATGCAGGCATCTGTGTTAGTTTATGTTCCTGTCTAGCTCCACACAGCCTTGAATGACGCTGGTGAATGTTGGGGGAGTGGAGGTGTAGTCAGGCTGGCAGTATCTTTGGGCTGTGAGTGCACCCAGAGTTCTGGCGCTCTGTTGGTGAGAGCTAATGGTACCTGTCAGTGTTCCTATATTGACGGCTGTTAATATGAGTCATAGATATAGGATGTCAGATTTAAATTGAACCGACTCAAACCATGATGATAGAGTGACTCACACTGTGCAATAACTCACATTGTCTACAAATGTGTTAATGGTTTGTGTCTTGTCAGTAAATGATGTTGCTTCATTAGGCCAGTTTTAAATGTCTGCAACACAATAAATGCACCAGCTCATTTCCCTCATATTGGGTCAGAAGAAAATGTTCAATGCAATCAACAATGTGAGTGATTCCACACATCTTTCTTGGGCTGAGGCACCATCATGCTGTAAATCAGCCTATTTCCATTCTACGCCAGCTCCCTGATTCTAGACTAATGGCAAACGATCCCTTGTGGTGCAGCATCGTTTTCCATCTCACTGCCAATTGTACAGGACATCTTTCACATTCTGTCTCTTCTTTGACATTGTCCCCTTTGGGTTTCCATAGAAAGCAAGGAATACACAAAACATAGGTGGATCTTAATACTGTTTTCTGACCGGAATACTTTGTGTGCACATTTGGACACACCAAGAGAGCATCGGACATTGTTGAATCATGTACATACACATTTTGGGGCACTAAACTGGGAAAACATATCTCTAAATAACTATGAACTCATTACAAGTAAGGATTACAGTGCTGTGGTGGGCCTCTTTATCAGTAGAGAACATGAATGTACCTGAATATGAAGTATAATGCCGTATTTAACGGTTTGCAAAGGGCATTTTAAGTATCTTCATGCAACTGCTTGCATGCTACAGAGAACTAAACAGAACGCAAAAATAATCAAACATCCACTCCCTCACGCTCTAATCTCCATGACTTCCTGCAATATGACTGATAAAGTCTATTAGAGTGAAATTAATATATCTGGACAAGACACATTTGGCCTCTCAAGTTAAGGCACACATCATCAGTAAGTTGACGGCAAAAATAATGTGCAGCCCACGTTCAGTCCAGTAAAAGACACAGAAAAGAGGCTCAGAGCATGATTCTGGACAAGAGATGGTGTTGGGGGAAAAGTCCATCCAGTCTCATGAGAATAGCTGAAATATGTATTTTACGCAGATGGAATGATGGGATTCTTACATTTTCTGCTCTGCAATATAAGCAGTGCAACATTTACATTAATTTACCACGAAGACTGAAGGAGCCTAGATCCTGTAGAATACAAAATAAGCTTCCTCCCAGTAGACTGCACTTTACATCAAACAGAGACCTGGTTAACATTCAAATCATGAGCCTCTTGGCTAGTTTTAAAAAAGAAATGTCAGGTCATTATAGATCGCAATTTTTGCCGGGGTAAAACGCATACATGAAACCTTTATTACCCAACAGGCAGAGCAGTAACAGAAGACACCTTCAGAATAAGATCTTTCTTCTCCTGGTTTACGGGTCAGATCAGACTTCCCCCCCTCCCCCGCGGGTTGCTTTTACAAGTTGCTGGGCCTGTCATGTCAGGGTCACTGCCTAATCACATTAGGGCTTGATCAAAGTTGCAAGAGCAAGAGGGAGAGGGAGAGCAGGAGAACCTCATTTCTCACAGTGTGGGGATTAAACTTCCAGCAACATCTCAGGATCATCGGCACGGAGCCACGTCCCACAGGCCCCACAAAAGGCTTCAGATGAGTGGTGGGCGGCAGACAGGCTGTTGGACCTGTTGTAATCTGGAAGACAGAATACAGAGGGCAAATCCAGGCTCCGTGCACCGGGGCAAGATAGATGATCGGCCAGATGAAATATAAAATGAAATACAGGGAGTAAATCACTGATACGGATGTCTCTGAGGTGGGTGATCAAATGATCTTAACTTTCCAGCATAGGGAGACTGTTGGCGGGGTAGTTCCCAGACACACATATCAATTTTTCAAAGGAGGAGTTACCAGCTTTAAGAGCGTTTGAATCACATCCTACACTGCACGCAATAACCCAAATCCCCACATTTACAGCGTTACATACATTTTTTTAACATGCATTTCCCATGATTAAATGGAATACTGCAATATAATGTGGCTGGGAGATTAAAGTGGAATTCCCACCTTATAATAAATAATGGTAAACCTTGTTAGGATGCATTATTTAAATATTAATCAACATCCAACTTTCATTGTCATTAGGACACATATTGATATGTTTCATTTTAGAGAATGTAATAAGTTTCCTCGAATAGTTTATAGATTCAATTTACATTCTTTGTTTTGGACAAAGTGTCCTCTAACAAACAAGCCCATTTTAATTCAATTCAAATACAGAATGAAAAACTGCTAACGGCTTATTTGTTGCATTTTTATCCGAAATGCTTATTTTTTAAGCAGAAAATAGCAATTTTGACCAATTATGGCCCTCAAAACTCTAATTGTTGGATATATTACTGTCTGGTATTAATGATAGTAACATTTGAGTGCCTTTTTTTCTAACTCTTTGTCCCTGCTGGCCTCTGTTCACTGTCACATCAAACAACGACAGTGTCTCTGAGAAGAAGAAGAAGAAGAAGAAGAAGAAGAAGAAGAAGAAGAAGAAGAAGAAGAAGAAGAAGAAGAAGAANCTCCCCACTCGTAAAGAAATAGCACTTTACCCCTGCCTATATGCGATGAGCTGATTATCGAGCCTTCATTGTAACAGTCGCGGGTGTGTGTTTGCGTGGGGAGTGCTTTTGTGCGTGCTCTATAGTGCCCGTAATAGTGTTCACTGGAGTCCAGCACCTCAGCACCCCCACTCAAAATACCTTCCCACGCCTCTGTCTGGGCATGTCATTTTCTAGCCTGAGATCTGAAAAACAGGCTCGGGGTTTAACAGGTAGAGTTTTTAAACAGGGGTTAAGAGAAGTTTATCCTGTATCCAACATCTCTGCGATGCTTTTATGGTTTAAATATTCTATTCATTTATCTCCTGAACACCAGTCTGTGTTAACCAGAGCTACTTCATATTCCCAACATCTTATCAGGTCATTGGATAGTAAAATCTTTATAGTGCAAGCAGGGTCGGCGTCATGGGGGGTCATTCGCGGGCCATGCTCCCCCAAATGAGTCACTGTGCCCCCCCGCAGGGTGGGCAAGCCTTGCCACTTTGCCGTTTTTTTTTTTTAATCATATAAGTGAAAACGTTTCCACTAAAGGTGTTTTGTGTGAAATACATCAGAAATAAAGAATACAAATATAAAACACAGCCTGAGGTGTACTCACTGCTGCTCTCNGTTGACAGGGGTCGCCAGTCTCTGGCACTGTTATTTTGGGGGTCGCGGGCTGAAAAGTTTGGGAACCCCTGCTTTAGCCTACCTGAGCCTCTCAGTCTGAGAAGAGAGGACTCTCCTCCAGCTTGTTGTGGAACAAACAGCTCCTTATGTCCGTTAGTGCAGCTAGCTAACCAGATGCTAACAACATGGTCCCTGCTGGCACCGGTCTCTCTCTCTCTCTCTCTCTCTCTCTCTCTCTCTCTCTCTCTCTCTCTCTCGCTCAATCACACTAAATGCGCTATTGCCACACACACACAGAGCCGAACTTCAATGAAACACAGAGACCCATACTGTAAGTACTTGTACTGTAGCATATTATTCTCGAATCAATCATTTTTCAAATTATGAATTTCAAACATAAAAATAAAAAAAGACATATACATTTATTGGGGGTGCTTAGGGGGTGCTATGGCTATCCTAGGGGGAGCTGCAGCACCCCCTAGCGCCCCCCTGGTGCCGCCTATAATCCCTCTTCCACTCCTCCACCTCTCCTCCCTCCCACCTCTTTACTTCCTTCCTTAGTTTATTTTTATTTTTTGGTGGATGTGGTCATTTATTAGCTGTAGTTACAGGGGAATACACACACGCAGGATAATTGAATGCTCTCTATGGGATCGTACAATTCTCCGCCATTCTACAGAACTGCTGTTTAGTACCAAATAATAATCACTGGACAAATTTGGCTAGCTATACAGTTTGTTAAGTTACTGTGATTGTGTAGTGGATTAACTAACTTATTATTATTTTTAATTTTAAAAATAAATAAAAATAGTGGCGCTGCGCCGCTATTTCTATATAGGGGAAACACTGCTATGTTCATGCAAGTACCCTAAAAATAAGGACGTTAAGCATTTTCTGTAGTCTTGTTTTTATTTAAGCATAATGAAGAAAGTACAAACATGATTAACCTCACTTCAGTTCACTTGTATCGGAGTGAGCTTATTGCTGCTTGATTTTAATTATGTGAAAAAAGGTTGCTTCGATTAATAGCAACATACCTCTAGATTGCTCAGAACAGAACTAAATATATGACTCAATGTATGAGCCTTCAGCTGTTTTTTCCTTTGTTTTTCATGCTAGAATAACTGCTTACAGTCCAGCTGTGTGGCAACATTTTCCTGGAATAAATGTCAGCCAAGCGCAGAGGTGCAACACTTAAACCAACAACTGAACAACATCCTGCAGTCACATTCCTCCAATGGCACTTAACTCAGTAATAACCTCAGGTCCGAACTTAATAAATATGATGAAGTATGTTTATTTATTTTTATTTTTATTTTATCTCAAGTTCATTGGAAAAATCAGAGTATAAGAGATCATATTCACTATTTCAGATTGTGATACAGACTCCATATAAACCTACATTTAGCGATTTTTTCTTATTAATCTTAAAATGTACCAGGGATTCCATTTCTGTTTACTGGACTTTTCTCCATATATTCAGGAATGGAATCAGAAACCAACAGAATTACTACAAATAATAAACTTGCATCTAGGCATTGAGCTTAAATGTTCTGAACGAAGACATCAACTTTTAAATTAGCTATAACATAATACCACCAAGAGAGTAAACTCGTAAGTATCCTTTCCTTAATCCCTTCTGCTTGTGAAGGCAATTTAAATCCAGTGCATACATGGCAGACTACGCTACAACCAACACAAGCTGCTAAATAATGAAGTAACTGTAAAATGTATCACTACTGTCGTTGTAACAAAAAACGTGTTTCTTAAAGATTATACCTTTATGTATGTAGAGGCAGTAGATCATGCAAACATGCACATTTATAAAGATGTTTTAAGAAGTCCACAGAAGTATTTTTAATCAGGTTTTCCTGGCTTCTTTGCTGTCATGCAAACTCTTTGATGCCGAAGCTTGATAAAAGCAATGTAAGTCAGTGGTCTGCTATGGTTGTGCGGTTGCTTACATAGCATCACTGTCACTGGGGAGCGTTAAGCAATACTGAAGCAATATTTCAGATTTTTTAATAAACAGCAACATATTGCACGTCGGGTCCAAAACTAAAGTAGAGACTGACTCACTTTACAAAATTGCATTTATAAAAAAAAACACATTCCGTTTGTTTTTATTTTCTTCCTCAGTATTTGTAATGCAATGTCTTCTTTGATGTTTCATCATTTATTGAAATTCAAAGTTGTATTTTCCTTATGCCAACTAAAGGAGTTGCCTTCTCTTGGTGGTTTATTTACTCTTTGAGTCTGATGACCAACATGTATATGGATTATAGAAAACATTTACATCAGAGTTGAGTATTTGTTGTCGGACTTTAATAGACACAGGTTTCCTTATCCAGCCCTATAGTCCTTTACCGTTATTATTTTTCAGTTATTATGCTCCAAATATCTGGAAAAAAATACCAGAAACCTGCAGGTCCACTGCAACTCTTACTACTTTTAAATCCAGGCTGAAGACTTTCCTTTTTGCTTTTAATTGATCTATTCATATCTTAAACTGCACTGTAACTTTTATTCATGTATTTTTTCTTTTAATGTTTATTTTATTATCTTTGCTTTTTAATGACTGATTTTAAATGCCATTTTCTTAATGTCTTTCATTTTTGTAAAGCACTTTTGTGAAGCACAAACCAGATGAACATTTCCCAGCCAATGTAAACCCCAACCCTGACTAGACGCTTGCATTAAAAAATTGGCTTAGCAATTCATTCATCATCAATTGTATTTACCTGTGCTTTCCCTACTTCAGTGTGTCAACATTTATTTCACGTCAGAAGGCCTACAGTATTAGTGAAAGAACGTGGCTCTATCTTGAAATTATGTTTATATAATTTATTTATTTTTTACATATTTCTATAGTTAAATCACAAGTGATGACTAATGTGCTACCATTCAGCACATATGGATTTGTCTAAATGGCAATAACGAATAGTTACTGTACCATCAGTTTGTCACTGAAGCCTGAACAAATTCTCTGTCTGCAACTAGAAGACATTCGACTGTGATTAAGCGCACATTAGGATTGTGAGATTTTGTAAACAAATCTTTTAAGTAGAATAAATACAGCACACGCATAAACAACAAGTATGTCTTCACCTTAAAGTGATGCTGCCTGTAAAGGGAGTAAAATAAACAGCACTTGCGCAATAAAAACACAATGATACAAAGTCAAGTTATAATGTTCCCTAATGAGTAAACTGTGGAAATAAATCTGTGTGAGATTGAAGAGTTAGACTCTTTGTTCGCGCTGTGAGCAAGGGATACATGAAATAATCAGCAACTAGTAGCGCGGTGTGTTGTTATTTCTCAGAGTGCTTTGATGAACCGAGGGAGCCCTGGTAATACTTTTAATACAAAGGATTATTGCTTTCTTTATCTTTGCTCCACGGAACAAAATAAGAATCGACGTGTTTCCATAAACTGAACAATAAGAGGTGTTGTCAGATAAATGAACCTCATGCTGTGAATAGACAGATTTTGTTATAAACAACTGACCCAGAGGATTATTCGAAATAAATAAGAAGCAGTACCCATGTCTAGAATTTGCAGAGCAGATGGCTTGTGTGAAATCTTACCAAATTGATCTGCCTCTCTTTGGGATTGCAAGATTCTATTATTGGGGGAGTCTTTTGCAATATTTATGCTTTTCACCTCTCTTTGCCCCTGCTATAATTGCCCCCCATGCCCCCGCCGAGTCTCATTGTCAGCCAATTATTCACCGGATGCTAATGAGCAGCTTCCAGCTCTACTGTCCCTCAGATATCATGACCAAAGACTGATGTATCGATCAGGCGAGATTGATCAGGGCAGGGATGATACAGCAACATTACATGATTTATTCAAGTCCTAATATCTCGCGTCAGGATTCCCTCCGGGACTTGGCTGTCGATGCCTCGGGAACTTTCATCATCCATCCAAGTATCAGACCTTCTTCACACACAACAGCTTCAGTTTCACCAGAAGCAAGAGGCGGTGACAGTCTCCACTTTGCCGTAAGACCTCCTGTTTCAACAAATCCTGACAAAATGTAAAAGCTTTCTATATTCATTATGCTGAAGATAGATGACTATTTTTCCTTTCCCTTCTTCTAAATAGCCACATGATTTGCATTCTGTGGATAGGAAAGGTTTTAAGCAATCTTATAAGCATAAAGGTTTTCCATTTCTCCAAAACAAGACAGTCTTGCCTCAAAATAACAGATTAATATTCAGCTGGAAAATCTAATTTGTGATGCATAGACGAACTCAGTACATGCGCGTGTTGTATGGATTCTACTTAAAAGATTTGTTTACAAAATCTCACAATCCTAATGTGCGCTTAATCGCAGTCGAATGTCTTGGTTGCAGACAGAGAATTTGTTCAGGCTTCAGTGAGACGGTAAAGCAGTTCTGCACAGCTGATGGTAAATAGATTCAGGTTTACAAAAAAGAAAAAAACGACCATATCATGCCAAAGGCTCTTCAGTCAATTTAATGAGCAGCTGACACAAGAATAAACATTTTAGCCTGTGACCTTCATCAGTGCACCAGGATGCACCTTTTATTCCCGCTGCTAAATCATCTCCCTGGTACACACACACGCACACTGCAGCAAACACAATTTATACACACCAGAATTACATCGACACTGCTGTTACTGTACAAATTCAACTATAATTAAAGAATGTCCCAGGATGGGTTATGAAACCTATCATTTTAAACGACTATTACAATTATTCCAGGTAAAGTTCAGTTTGATTGTTATTGAAAGCACTAATCAGCCTTGAAACATTTGTGTCTCATTTGATATACAAGACACAGGATTTAGAATGAAAGAAACAATTTAGTCAAATAACGAGAAATACTTATTTTGGAGGTTTTGTTTCTTTACTCTTGACCATTTTGACCTTCCTAATGTGAGTTGCCCAACTTTATGGATGTACAATCCTAAAATGCTGGAGTACCCCATTCATTTCATATACCAGGCGCTTTAAAAACAAATAATACATTTGCAGTCTAAGGCATCATTGTTTTGTTTTGTCTTAATGTTATTTGATTGAGTAACGGTCATGATTTAACCCTGTTTCATTACTATTTGACAAACCTAATGCTAACCTGGCCGTGTGTAAACTATCGTTATCTTCCCTAGAATAAAGACTTTTTTGTCTGTTTCCTATTCGATAGTATCTTTTCCAACCATTTCATTTATGTAATCTTATTTATATTTAAACTTGTATTATTATTATTACTACTACAAAGAATCACCTCAGTATTTTCCACCTAAGATAGCCTTTTTGTTTCTCTCACAGAACATTTTGTTCCCTAACATTACCTATTTATGCCATTGTGTATAAAATGTCAGTGCCCTAATGAACAGGAAGTCTCCCGGTGGCTAGGGGAGAGTTTGTTCAGGCTTCAGCGGGCCGGTGGTGCAGGCTGTTAGCCGCAGCTGGCAGGGGAGCGCTCCTTGTTGTTTTTGGGGGGCTTGAGGGCAGGTGAGCTTCTGTCAGAGCAGAGGATGGGTCAGGCCCGTGATGCGTGTGGCATGTTGTTGGTACAGCTGATGAGGAAGGGAAGAGGGTCAGCGGTACCTCCCAGGCTTCCCATCCCCCCCCCCCCCCATCCCATCTGTCCTGCACTGACAAGCTGTGAGCAGAATAACAAGTCAGCATCTGTCCAGTAATGAGGTTCCCACTCAGCATCAAGATATCAGATGCTAACAGGTAGATGATGATGATAATAGTGTAACCTCATCACTCCCTGTAATCACATGCTTCTCTACAAAGCCCTCTTAACAATAATTACAATACACTTTTGCATTCTGAATGCAAAGACATCATATCCAATGTACTACTCTTATGGCAGTCACAACTGTTCTGGGGAGAAATGATCATCATATGGACAAACAAATTTGAGCCATGTAGCTTCAGGAGTGAGCATGTGAATCGATCAGGCTACTGTAGGCGAAAGCTCAGCAAAGCTCTCAGCTTTAGTATAGGTCAAGTTCAGCAGTCCACGTTTCACCTTATTGAGACTTTTTTTTGACACCGGAATGACACCACTCCTTTTTCTCTGCATTAAGTGCAGAGAGTTGGGGATGGAGCGGTGAGGTTATAGCCCTGCACCAAGACCATTAGCAGGAGGAAACAGCCTTCCAACAACTCTAAGACTCATTTTGTACCATTCATGGGTTTGTGTCTGCAACTACAGTTCTGATTGCAAGATGTGGTCGGTTGGTTATATTTCACAATAAAAGTATAAAATAAATGTGGGGGAGTAAAAGTACACGATTTACCTATAATAATGGAGTTGAAGTACAAAGTAAAAAGTGTAAATACTCAAGTAAAGTACAAGTACCTCAGAATTGTACTTAAGTACAGTACTTGATTGTATTTGTTTTGCATTTCCATCATCACATTAGTCTATAATTTTCCCTTAAAAATAACATAAATAACCAATTAAAATACTGTTAAAGTACTGAATCGATAAGCAGTATCATTAAGAGTAGTAGTACCGTTAAAATCCTAACGATACCCATCCCTATTCAGAGTTGCTAATAGTAGAGCTTTGTTTCTGTTGCTATTGCAAGTGGTTTGCTAGCTAATAACAACGTCACTCCAGGTCTATACTTAGTGCTCCTTATTAGTTACACGTAGTTTTCTCTCCCCACCTCACAACATGACCTCTCAAAGAGTTATTTTTTTCATTAAGAGGCTGTAAGGAATGTGTTATTTATAATAAACTACGTATATTGTAGATGTTTCACATGAATGGATTTTTTGTTCAGAAAAGCTTCAACTGGTGACATTTAGCTTTTGTTCCACTTGCTTGTAGGAAAAAGGACATTTATTTCATATTTCATGCAGGATCAGTTTTGAGAACTAAAAGGTGCACTCAGGAGCAGGCAGCAAAGTCTCGCCTCAGCTACCTGCTCTGCTGCTCTGACCTTCAGCTGTGAAGGCAGATCCTCACTTTTTCGCAAGTGTTGGGCGGCCTTTTTTAACAGCCAACTTTTAGAAATGTGCTTCTTAGATCAATAATTTCACATGTGCAGTGCTTACATTTTTTTGTTCTTGTAGAAATGTAATTGCAAGGTGTTCTGTAGAAAATATTGACATTAATCAGGCAACAGGAACAAGACACATTGATGCCAAATGTAACCCTCTGCATGTTCTGGCACATATTTTAGGTCTCTGGAGAAGTTATGGCATATGCCCAGTTTCTCTACCTCTAGCAAAGACACAGGGGTCACGTTCAGTCTTTACTTTTTTTCTCTGTTTTTGCATACAAATATTGAGGGTGTGTATGAGTAATATGATACATTGCCGCATGAAGCAGCGTGCTGTGTGTGGACTTGAAGAGAAGTGGTCCTCAGGGCAATGAAAAATAATTTCACTGAACCCTGCTCTTTGCGCTCATGTGCAAAGCATGGCAATTCCTCAGTCCACTGCACAAGCTTCCCATATTTTTCTCTTCCCTTTGGGCAGTGTGTCCTTACATACACAGACAAATGAGTACCCATATGGGCCATCAAAAGATAGTGCAACCTTTAATAATGAGAGCACTTATTGGGCAGTGGAACCTCTGACTTTCATCTGCTATTATAACATGCTAGCAGAATTTGTGCTCGCCAAGCCTGAACCAAGCTACTGGACCACACCATGTCCAGTCTCAGCATTAATGCAAGCTGATATGATACCTAGCAATCTACACCAGTCCTTTCAGCATTGTCATAGTGATTAAAGCTTCTGTAAAAAGGGTTCTGAATGTGTAATAAAGTGGTGAGGGAAAGCCTCAACATTCCCTCCTGTAGTTTAACAGTAGAATTAGGCTAATCCCAAAACACAAATGTACACATTTAGATTGCAGGGGCTTGCATTGGGATGCACAATATGTTTGTGCTAAAAAAAAAAAAATTACCTGCTTCTCATGCAAAGATGGATGATTAAGTATTCTATAGCTCTGACTTAGCCAAATTAAAACAACACCACTATAGTTAACACAGCAAAAAGAGGTCTACATCCTCACATGTTCATTTAGTTTTTCTATCTAGTCAGTGTTTTTCTTCTCCTTCTACTCTTTTTCTTTTTCTTCTTCTTCATCGTCTTCTAAACCAATCATAGCTAAACCATGGGCGCTTCACTTCTTCTTATTTGAAGGTATAGATCATATGTAGTTTGAACAAGCACTTTAATCATTATGTCTCTCCATGTGTTGAGCCATGTCAGGTGCCATTGTTTAATGTAAACAACTTTTCGGTTTACATATGTGCAAATGTTTTTTACTTTTAATATTTTCCTCAATTATTAAAACCCTTAGTTGGTAGCCAGTTATATTTCATGACTTTTGCTTGCCAAACGGCCATTGTGTTTCAAAGATATCTATGATTACAAAATAATATGTTCAGTCTTATACTTACACTGTAAATTGTATTTTATCTTCATAACACTACATTGATAATTACATATGCTCTTGGCTTATGTACAAAGTAAACACTGTGTCATCCACATGACCTGGATAGAAAGCCATGATGTTCACTAACCATCTGCACTCAGGGGAACACAGCCAAGCAGCGCTGAACAACAATGAAACCACTTTGTGGCATTCATGGTCACATATATTGCCATACAAATGAAATGTTAATTTTGTTTTAAACATTTCTTGTTCAGTTATAATATAGGAAATGCACTCAGTTTGCCACACACTACTTACACTTACCGTAGTATATATAAATAGATAGATCGACTTAGCAGGACACAGAGCACATAAATTCACTTTATACACACTCTATACTAATAGACATTAAAGCGGACCTATAGTCCCTTGATTTAGGTAGTAGAGTGATTTCAGAAATGTACAGTGAAGCCAGCCCTCCGGATTGTTCTGTAACTACAGCTAAAGGGAGGACTATAAAGCAGCAGGGATGTCTAGCGGGCGGTCTGTTACGTGTCATTGGTGAAAGCAGGAGAACAATAATTTTGGCAGCTGCATGTGAAATGTTGGGGTCTGTGTTCTCTTTGTAATGAAAAAACGAAATAAGCATGGGGAAAATGCAAATAGTTTCACAAATGAAAGCCCAGGAATAAGTTCTTGAATCCACAATTGAGTTGGCATTATTGCACTTCCTGTTCCCTCGTCTGGAAGTTAATATTCATTATAAGGGATGGAATCGAACTGAAAATGCGATGCTAACTTTTGGGTTAGTCTTAAAAATATGTAATTCCTGCATGACACTGTAATACATTGGACGTGGCCATTACTTGTCATCCTGTCATTATACATGCTCCTTTGAAATGTGACTGACAGGTCTGCATTGAGACTGGCTGTCATCAGCTGCTTAGTGAAGTCTGATCTTTGTTCTGGTTTTGCTCCAGATATAACCATCGAGCGGTGAGCTCAGTGGGATTGTGTTGGTGGGCATGGGTATGTCACATTTGCATGTGCAGCACTCTTATATATGCACTATTGGTGTATATACAGTACATGTATTGTAAATAAGACTTTTTGTGTTAATTGTAGCTCTAGCAACTGAGGCTAAGATACTTCACAACATGTTAAAAGCCTCCAGTAAACAAAGCTCTACCCAAAGCAGGTACATGCAAGCAAGGCAATACAATATATTTAGGTGAAACCATTACATTCATTTTCATAGGAGAAGATGAATATGAAAAAAGGGCACTGTTTTAATATGGGCCTTAAACCCCAAAAGTCCTTTAACATGCAAAAGCTAGATCTAGTTATCAAATGCAGATCCAGAAGAAGAGGAAGGGAACAATAAACGGCTTTATAAACAAAGACATTATTGACTTTATTCACCCAATTAGCCTTCAGTACATTTTCTCATTAGAGAGCAACGGGTCAATCAAAAGTTTCCTCTCAGTGCGCTGAGCTCTCTTCTGTTAGCTCATGGAAAAAAAGAGCAAATATCAGCCTTCTGTCTGCAGCCTCTGCACCTTCAAATATGAAACATCGAGAAAAACAAGAAATACAATATTTTGTGGCTTTTATGCAAATATGACATTTCCCCTGCCGGTTCCACAGAGCCAGGTTCTCTGTTGACCGCAGATACTCGCATGTGTTAGTGCTGAGGTGGCAGCAGCCTCTGTGGCATCGAGTCTTCATTATTTGTTATCAACACATTAATACCTGTCAAATAAAAATCACACACATGCACGTCTGAAAGTTTAGCTGTCTGCACCAAATCTGTGGGAAGCGAACGTCAAATCTAACAGCGACCAGGCCTATCTCCTAGCTGCACCTTCAGGAACGAGTTGCAGCGCATAGATAGCTCTACTAATAATTGAATGCTGACAGTTTTAATGTCATTTGTTATTCACATTCAAAGTTGTAACTGCAGTGTTCATTGATGATTTAAAATATCTCTGTCAGCAGCTTTTTGAAGGACAGCTCAAAGTAGTGATTAAATATTGATAGATATTTTCCTGCATTTTATCTCATTGCAGTTCAATGTTAGAGCTAACACGTAACCAGCTCGTCATCAATAAATACCTTCTGCAGTTAAAGCCCCTTTCATGATATCTCTTTTATATGTGACATTATCTGTGACTCATTTCATGTAATGTCATTAAAGGTCCACTAAATGTACAAAACTACCTTCAGCAACACATGTTTCTTAAGATAATACAATTGAATCTATCTTTGGAACAATTTCAAGACTGTTGGAGACATGTGGCTTTTCTACGATAAAATCAGCACACTTTTGAATTTATCCTAAAATGTATTTATTTATCTGTAATCTTTCACACATTTAATCAATATTTGTTGACATACCTTAGGAACAACTATCTAATCAGTTAAATATTGTCAAGTAAAATCTAAAAAAAAGATCTGCTGGTGTGGCACTACACATCAGATCTGCTATTTTATTATTAGCGTGCTCGCTTTCAGAGACGCTGTGTTTTTAAGTAGAAAAATATGGAAAGTGTCCCCAGTACCTCAACTTTCACAGTCACAAACATCCATCAAAATGTTGCCACGAGCACCCTTTCCCTCATAATGTAAAAAAAGGAACCTGCAGGAAACACACTTTTGACTCTTAATTGATGTGGAACGAATTCATTGCCATAGAAACAGAAATCAGAATCCTTCTTAAAGTTCCTCCTTTAATTGTTTTCAAACACTCTGCACACCTCACCATATTAAGTACTAACTTACTACTCCTATGGAATACAAATACATATTTTAGGTCGTTTTTTTCAGGTTTATCTCACAATGTTCTATTGAAACAATGCTGTCCATCTTACATGGGTATATGATATTAGTCTTCAGGAGTATAGTGCAGAGTTGGTTTCTTGGCTGATGCTGCTCTTGTTGCTTTGAGCTGCCTTTTATAAAGCAAAGGTTCCAAATCAACCCCTTGAAATCCTGTGGTTTGAAAAGGAACAATGATAGAGTATTGAGCAGAAACCCGCAAGAGCCAATTATAGCAAGACTTGAACACATCGAATGTGGGGTACATGAGCGGAAGAAAAACATGGAAACCAGAAATATAACTTGTGTCTCCTGAGCCAGGTGGACAGTGTGCATGAAGAACATTCAGTAGCATGTAAATGACAACAACACAATGATAAGCCTCCATTTACATTTTTTTCTGAAGTTATGTTTTATCCAAGACCACATGCCTGCCGTTGAAGCTGATTTTTGGAATTGCCCTAGATGCTAAACAGTTGTACGACAACCTCTGTGACGTAAGACCCTAAATACTTTTTCCCATCGACTTACATTGGGACAGAGATGTCTGTAAATCAGCAAGAGCTCACGAACAAACTCAAGTGTGCATGCTTTATAAGCAAAAGGCCCCGGATGGAGTGGATCGTTTCTGAATCTACAGTCGCTACTTTCTGGGCTTCATCCGCCACTGAGTAACTCTCACAGGGGATGGCTGGTGCCCTGCCTCAGACTCTATATCCAGTTATTTTTATATATCCATGCTTTGATCACATTCCTGTGATTCCCTTGAATTACCCCTCTAAAACGTTCAGTATAAACACAAAGTGTGTGTTTCCGTATCTTGACTATATCGTTTGATGTGTGCATTATGTAATTACAATTGTTCAAATCAGGTACATTTGCAGTTATGTCTGTCGTCTCCCATGTTTATAAAAGGAACCTTTTCGTGTCCTGATTAAATGTACCAGGGTCTACTTTAAGTCCCCCTAACCTGAGATATTACTTGTTTCAGGGGGTTTAGTTCTGATACATCTTTCAGGACAGGGCTCCGTGGCTGTTTATTGCTACATTTTATTTTAATATGAAGCTCTGTACAGTAGTTTATTTCTATTGTTCTATCCTCCCTTGTAGTGTTACTGAATTATACAATTTCTTAGATTCAGGTTTAAATGTATATTAATTTATTTGTGAAAATACCTAAAAACAAAGAAAATTGATTGATGTTACTCGGTTCATTTCGGTTAGATGTCTCTGCCCTAAACCATCTTTCTTACATTTTTTGGACAGTGAGCTGATTATTTATTAAATGCCCGTAGTGCATTTTATATGAAAGACCACAGAAATGTCCAATAGGTGGAGCTTTTGGACGAGATGATGACACTTTCAGCCTTTTCTCTTAGGGAGGGCATCTCCAACTACTCCAACCAATTTGAGTCCTCTCAAGAGCATTTTCCTTCACAGAGGAGCCTTGTAATGTAAAAGAATGAAAGCACTCGGATCATGGCATTGATACACTGCATCAGATTTGAATTCATACTACTTATAAAGTTGTCAGAAGTTACCTTGAAGCCCTACATATAAACCTTGCTAAAGTATGTGTATTGTAAATGTTCCTGCAAAATGAGACAGTGTGGAAAATAACTTGAAGGTCAGCGACATTTAATCCATTGAATCTCATTTTTAGGGCACCAAACACAAAACAGGCCTGGGATTTAGAGTGTTATTGGCTCTGACAAACAAACATAATGCCATGCACTCCTTGAATGGTTTTCATGTGCCAGATGTGCCTGCGTGTTTTTTATCCACATTTGGTATTTAGTCATGGCGTGGACTGTGAGCTTTCATTTCCTCTGTGAGACTGTAAATAAGCCCAGCATCCTCTGGGAGTGACTACATAAAACACTCTGTGGTTAGCAGACCTCAGTGCCTGCCAGGGGCATAGCTAAACCATGGGCGCTTCACTTCCATGACGTAAAGGCAATATCCTAGATATCTCTGTTTATCTAGCAGAACAACACACCATCAAAAACACACACCTATAAAACAAAGGTATAAAAACCAAATGTCTGAGTCACTGCTATGAAAAACAAATGTAAAGGAAGATGGGTAGAAGGGACATATTTGTTTTGTTCCTGAAGATAATCCTTGAGACAAAAGATTAATTACAAACATTGTATTTCATTAAAATCAACGTATTCTTACATTGTATTTTTTATTTCCTTTTCTGTACCAAACCATCAAGAGAGATTTCTTTTTTACCCTTATACATTCTGCACTCTTTTAAGTGATCTCATATTTCTGATCGTCTCTCGGGTTTTAATTGGTATATGTGTGTGTATGTGTGTTTGTGTGTGTTCGTGTTTGTGTGTGTGTAGCGCTTGAATTCACTTTTAAATATGCCTTTTCTCTAGAGGTCCCAGCCCCTTGTGATGTGAATGTGACCCGCATGACTAATTCCATTTAAAGGGGAATAACATGCATTAGGGCTCTCACTTTTCTGCCTTGCATTTGCATAATTTTGTTTGGCAACTTGGAAAAGAGCCATTAACAGCACTAAGACGCACACTTTAAAGGATGGGGCCGGAGTCAGATCAATACTTTATTTCAACATCTTCAGCAACGCTGGGGTCCAGATCAAGAGGCATTCACTAATTCAAATGCGTGCACGTTACTGTGATGCTCCCATTAGTTCCTGATAAGAAAACACCGCAGCACTGCCTCTCTTAATCTCTGACGGACACGTTCCCTCGATCAATAGTCTTCTACTTTTTTGTTGCAAAGACAAGATTGATTGCCAGCAGTCCCTTGTGCTCGATTCCACTTCTCGCACCCCTCATTATTGTTTCAATTAGGCATTCTCTAGAGACCTTATTGGGGGTGGCTTTTGAAATGTGCTGACCCCCTGCACGTCAAACACCGGATGTTCAGCAGCACAACCTTTGACACCAACTTTATTCAGGTCAAGAAGTGGAAGCGCGTCCAAACAAGTGGATTATGCAGGAGGCGGGGGGGGGGGGCAGTCAGCGGGAAGCGCTGGGATGACCGGGGGAAGTTACGTCTCGCGCCAGTGAGGAGGAAATAATCACAATGTTACCTTCTCATGAATTATTAAGTACCCTGTGCCTATTTTAGTCCGACCGAAAACGCTGCATTTTCATCTATGGGTCTTGCAGTGTGCAAGGGTGTTTTTTTTATTTGACAGCTGTATTACTGCTGATAAGCGAGACTGTGTGAGCTGATCAAGTAGTGAGACAAGCAGTCAGAGCAGTAGCAGCACAGCAGCAGCAGCAGCAGCAGCAACATCAGCGCTCGAGTCACTAGGAGCCGCGGCGGCAGAAGCAGCAGCACTATCAGACACAGCAGAGGCAGCAGCAGCAGCAGCAGCAGACTCTCTCCTCTCTTTTCCTCTTCTTTCTGGAGTTGTTCCCTGCTCAGAGGACAAAAGCCCAGGAAGTAGGAGGGAAGTGGTTCAGGGCTGAAAGCTGCCATCAAAAACAAAACCCTAAACGCAGACCTGGCTGCCCCCATGCCTATCGAATTTGTTTGCAAAATCAAATTTGCAGAAGAGGATGAGAAGCAGAAAAACAAGCAGGATGGGGACAAGGAAAGCCTGATCGAGGAGAGCTGCACACCTCCGGTTAAGGACTTGGCTGGGTTTGCCAACTCCAGCTCTCTCCATGGGATTAATCACATCTTTGTCTCTGGTCGCCTGGGCATCCGGCAGACTCTCTGGGCTCTCGCCTTTTTGACTTCCCTGGCGCTTTTTCTATACCACGCTGCCAAGTGTGCCATCTCTTACCTGGAGCACCCTCACATCACGTCTTTGAATGAAGAAGCGACCCCGGAGATGGTTTTCCCCGCCGTGACCATCTGCAACATCAACCGCTTCCGCTTCTCCGCACTCTCTGACGCTGACATCTACCACCTGGCTAACTTGACGGGGCTGCCCCCTAAAAACAAGGATGGCCACAAACCCCATGATTTAATGTATCCTGCCCCTGACATGCAGGACATCTTCAACAGGACAGGACATCAGTTAGATGAGATGCTCAAGAGCTGCAACTTCAGTGGACAGAACTGCTCTGCGGAGGACTTCTCTGTGGTGAGTGAAAAAGTTTCTCAAAGTTAAGCCTATGCCAGACTCTTATCATATTAAAGGCTTCATCACCATTTATTGGTTTCATCAAAACTTTTTGTAATAAATAAGTAAAGTAAAATACACATCTATACATTCTGGGGAATCGTACAAATGTAACTTTACTAGACTTCTCTTGTTCATACAAAACTACCAATAAACATGAAGACGAAATGAGTACTTGAAGGCGAGAGGAATTTAAATTCTCTTTGTGCGTGCGCTCCTCTCCAGGAGCCATGTGGTTCCCACGATACATTTCTGCATGCAAGATTCATCACTTTGGCTCAGTCATGGAGCTGTGTTTCTTCTCACTAAGTTCCAGGCAGCAACAGTGCTTCTCTCCAGCCGTGTGTTGTGTTCCGTGAGCCTGTTCTGTCAAAAGAATAAAGGCTGCTCCCGGAGAAGAGAAACTGAGAGCTGTCGTATGTGGTTGTATACTTTTCCAAGGCAAACTGTGCCTTAATGCTGCCTCCAACTCCGGTAGCTGGGAGTGCGTGGCAACAAAATAGTAATGGAAAAAAACGGGTCCCTTCATCCCCGCTTTTCCATCTCCCCCTGTCGCTACCACTCTCTCTTTCTGACATTGCAGAGCAGCTGCCTCGCCCCCCCTCTCTCTCTCTCTTTCTCTCTCTCTTTCTCTCTCTCTCTCTCTCTCTCTTGTACCTTTCAGGGTGGAAGGAGTAATGCTTCTTCAACGTTGTATTTCAATCTTGCTGCTGTTATGATTAAATATTTAAAGACAGACATACATGATTTTTGCATTAGCAAGATTGACTAAAAGGAATAAAACAATTTCCGTGTGTGAGATGGAGAAAGAGGAAGAAAGGGGGGGCGGAGGGGGTCAGGTGAAAGAGGGAGAGTTTGTGCCTGTGTTCTGTGCACTATTTATTAAAGGCACTGTCCTTGCAGGAGATGGATTTCCCCATCCCTCCTGCAGGAAAAAGAATATGCAATTGCTTTAGTGATGATAAAGTGCGGGTGTCAAGTCTTAATAGGGTATGTTGAGCATTGATTCGTTCACCTTCCTGAGACCTTAAGATTCTGTCTTATCACAGGGGTGCCAAATTACACCAAAGAAATAATAACATTATTCTCATTTGGTCTCTCTAACAGCGTATTTATTTTTTCCTTCTTTTCTTAACGGCAGCCCTTCACATGGAGACGCAACATTTCCTGTGATGTAACAAAAAGGATTTCTCATTTGTACTATCAGACAAAAGAAAATGTCACCTCGGAGGAGCTAAAAAGTTTGAATAAATTCAGTCTGAATAACGACATGGCTCTAAAAGTTTAAAATGTGCTTGGAGCACATTTGACGGCGATGTCGTCTGACACTTTGGCGCTCATTCCTCCCAGAGTACATTAATTAGCAGCAAATTCTCACATCCAGGAAATGTCTGTCCCCTGTCAGTCTGGGATGCGACGTGTAGCTCTCTTTGGACACTGGGTGACTTCCTCACAGATTAAGATCCTGTTGAAAGTTCCCAAGCTGCAGTTTCCTCTCTGTCGGCTATGTGATCTGCATTTTTCGGGGACTGTCAGTTAGATTTGTTTCAGTCTACTTGCTGCCTCCACGCATGACAAATCACTTAGTCCGAGTCCTGGTGGAGGACAAAACTGGGAGTGCATGGGGAGAAATGTCTGGGATCTGTGGGATTGGGCAGGAAAGCAGAATCTAAAATAACAAAGTCACACGCATTGCTCGTGTTAGTGTTTATTTTATGTCTACAAATCGGCCATTGTTGCAGCAAGGAAAGCCATTATTACAGGTGGTGTGCCATTAATCAAATGCAAGAACAGAGCCACATGCACGCACATATGAAAGTCTCCCACACGCATCGGTCGTTATTTGTCCTCTCATGGGGCCCTCCTTCTGGACTCGGCTTATTGTAATTTGTTTTTTATCCGATTGATCATTCTCGCAGCTCCAGATGTTTCATTTTGACAATAACTACTTGGATAGGGGTCTCTCTGGAAAATTGCATGATGAATTATAATTGAAATATTTTCTGACATTTAAGCTTCTACTGTAAAGAGAGTAGTGTAGTGGAATAGTCTTTTATTCCCCAATAATTTAAAGTAAGCGCCTAGAATTTAGTTTATCGTAAATGCAAAACTTACTGTCCCAGATGTGTGCTCTAAAATACTTCAACATTAAAAAATTCAAAAAACATCTATGGTGTGAATATGTTTCCCTCCATTTCAGGTTATTAGTTTATTGCAGAAAATCATTAATTGGCTTCTCTGCATTCACTGCTCAGAAGATTTAAATAAATACAAGTCTCAGGGCGCGAACAAAATTGTCTTGCTGCTCTAATTTATGGCAAGAAAATACATAATCACATAGCAGAGGAATTTGTTTTCCCCTTCCCAGCATCGTGGACCGGCGTGATTATTTGACGTATGTAATAAGGCCATTCTTTATAATTAAAGATTACATTATTGACTTGGATTAATCACAGAAGATAAAGCTGATTCAACAAGCCATGAATAAATAGATTATTTCTCTTCCAGTCTAACTCCTGAATAATTGTTCATCTATTGTGTTGTGCTGTCGCAGAGATGAGCAGCGAGCCCTTTGGCTTTTTTTAAACAGAGCTCTGAATTGGTTTGCTCTGACGCTCGGCTGTGTTTGCTGCTGCATTATCAGATTTTGCTCTCAGCAAGGACAGATTCCTTCTGCATATATTCATGGGGATAACTAAACAGCTATAAGGGTGGCATCCGAGGTGAGCTATAAAAACCTGGGTTAACAGGACAGCGCTGAGGAGCACTCAACCTGCAATCTGTCATTACACTGACGGAAGCCCCTATTGTGTGTTTATAGATAATTGAAAGTTTAATAGTCTAAGCCATAGATGATGATCACCCCCCTCGTTTGTCCTATCCTTCACACCTGGATGAAATCTTAAACCACATACATGTAAATCAATACTGTGAACAAATGGCACACAAGAGACATCATTGTGAGTTGATCTCAATAAGTGCACTGCCCTTGTGTGGTTGATTGGAAAAAAAGAAAAGCACAAAGGAACATATTTGCAGCCTGATTAGGAAAATTAATACAAAAGCTGTGGCCACCATTAAGCTTAAACCTAGAATAATGAGTATGAGGAGAGCAGCGCAGTGTGGTGTGTGTGAATCATGTCTACCTGCAATGTACATTTTAGGACTTTGAGGTGCAATCATAAAGAGATAAATCACTAAATGTAAAACATGTCTGGTACAACCCCATATTTTTATTGCGCAACAAGTTTTAACATTTTCCTACGGTGCTGAAGGTCACACCACTTGTCGTTCCGCTCCTCGGTGTGTGGTTTCAGAGCATCTGTGGATAGATACTTGAGTTTGATTGCCCCCGTAACCACAAGAAGAACATCCTGTTGGCGTTGTCTGTGCATCCTGCTCCAAAGCCTGGGGATCATATATGTGTTTGTGCTTCTGTGTGAACATGTACTCTCTACTGTGAGATTGACACGCACTTCCCGGCTGGGTCTAACATCTGCACACACCCCTTAACTTAGTACACCCACGCAGACGCTCACCTAGCTTCCCGCCTTCCCCCTGGTGGAGAGCAAGGAGTGGGAGCGTGAAAGTGACCCACTATCTCGACCGACTCCGGCTCCAACAGCCTGTCAATTAGCCGTCTACAGTTCCGCCGCTGTGGGTGTCCCCGCAGCTTAGCATGCTGTGTGATATCGGATCCACACACCCAACCTTGGAGGCCGTTATTACATCCCCACAACCCAAAAAACAAATACACACTCTTTTTCTATTTATTTTCTCTCAAAATGCAAAAACAAATAAATGAAAATTGATCTTGCTTTTTCAACCCACCATATTCCCGCTGCACTCCTCCTCCTCCTCCTCCTCCTCCTCCTCTCAGAGGAAGATGAATTACGGTGCAATTGGTCGACTGCACCTCCTGATATGCATCACCACTGTCTAATCAGATGAAACCCACCTGTGACCAGTCACTGGATAACACCAATATGCAAACAGTTTATATTTGGGGAGATTTACCTCTTCGATCACTCCCTGGCCTGGTTTTAAAAGCCCACGGTTTGGAGCGCTCGGTTTGATGGGGGGAGAAATCTCCGGCTCAGGGATGGCTTTTAACGCGACGATAAAGGCTTCCGATGTTGTGGTACCTCTAAACCCCCCCCCCACTCCTCTAACCCCTGGGAGTCTTTTACTCACACAGACATTTGTCTCGTTCTGACAAGTCATACACCGAGCTGTTGGGAGTGTTAATGTGGCTTCACACACACACACACACACACACAAACATGTGTATTTAGACTGCAGATAGAACACTTCCCTGTTCAACACACGCAGGTTTCATCACGGATTGAGAGAGTGGGCTCGTAAGATTGATCATGACTCCTGACTGTGCGCCCCTCCCTCTCTGCAGGATCGATACATCCTTCAGTCAGATTGCTTCTCTGCCCTTCCTACTCCAAGCTCGGTGTGACTAATTATCTTGTGCCCGTGTTTTGGGCCAAGTCTCAGCTGCATTTGTTAATGCTGCGAGTTGGGGGAAGAATTTGATCTTTGGAACAAGATATCTGTTTGTTTTAGCTTATTTCCAGCCCAAATCAATCAATAAAAGGGCGCAGAAATGATCGAGCAACACGAGATGACTCACAGCTTTTCCCGCGTGGAGGATGGGGAGGATTGAGCGTTTTGATAAAGTGAAATCAAATTTAGAGTCAATCCAAAAGTCAAAATAGAGGTTTTTCTGTTGTAGTACCGCACATTCTGAATTAAAAGTCCACTTTATAAAGAGCAAGAGTGAATTTTGATGGAGATTGCACCCTTGGGCCTGATTAGATTACTCAGAAATTTAACAAACTCAGAGATGACTGAATTTAAATTAGTTCTCGCAAATGAAAAGTGTGTGTCTACATGTTGCAGGGTCGAGGGGGCCATCACATGGACGCGAGGTCCTTTTTTTCTTCTTGATTTACATATTGAATATCCTCCACATTAACAGGGCCAATAAATTGTTTTGGCATTTTCAAGTCGTTTTTCTTAGTGACCCTATAAAACAAATCCATCTAAACCCGACTCACAGCACTGTCAACAATAACGCCCCCTTTCCCCAGGATAATTAAAAGATAACTCATAAACATTATCACTGTATATAGGAAAATACTGTGATCACCCTTTAAATGAAACTAATACATTATTTGAGTAGCGAGTATTCCTTTTGTTTTTTAAATATAGTAGACCTAAACTCCCTTTTAATTCATAAAGCATTGCGCTTCTGCACACATTTTTTTATTTACATTTGTGATGAATAGCATTCGGCCTTCACTATATGATTATAAAAGCCTTCAGCCGCTCACACTTTAGATGCACACTTTTTCTCTTAGCTGCCGATGCGAGCTTTTATTTTGTCATGTTTCCCAGCCTCTGAATACATTAGTGGAAATTCCTCTGAAAAATTAACCAAGCTTGCTTTTAGTCCACAGCCACATAATGGGTTCGTGCTTCTTCATTCCCCTCGCTCGTGCACTTTAATTACTTTGCCAGATATAGTTCATGCAGAAGGTGGACAAAAAAATAGAGACACCATACAGTGTAATTGTATTCAATTCAATTGTGTTATTTTTGTAAAGGAAAACCAACAACATTTAGATACACATTTTGTAAAATAAAATACAGCCATTTGAACGTGATGATGAAAACTGAAATGCTACAGTAGTGAAATTGACTGATTCAATAGAAAATCTGTTTACTTTCTCATCTGTTAATTTTCTTTATTTGAAATGCCCATGGTTGACTGCATTGTAAAACTATTGAATATGTTTCGCATTACTCACAGGAGGAGCTCATATTTGATACCATGGTCTTAAGCCACCAAATGAAATGGTCCAAAACAAAGAGTAGAGTTTTGGATCAACTTGAGTTCATACCAGAATGTATCAAGGCTAAGCACTTAATGTCTTCTGGTAGCCCTTTTGTGAATTTTAACTAAAATATAAAACCAACACAATCTCAAAACGTACCTCAACTGTCACAAGTTGGGTTTTAAACATTTCAACAAGAGAAATGCCAGAAGGATGGCCAACAAAACTAGAGCTAGCTGGAAAAAGCTAAAAGCGGTTAGCCAACAGTTTAACGTCATGCTTCAATAAAGATGCTGTGGTTGGCAGGAAACAAGAGAGAGAAACAGCTGTGGTGACTTTGTTTTAAATCAGGAATGTCTCCCAGAATTTGTGAAACTTCAAAAAATAAACTGAGCCAAGCTTGAACCAATGTTATTATTCAGATTGATGTAAAAGTATTTTCTAACTTAATTCCATATTGAGGTTAAAACTAAAGTAAATAAATTGCCATAAAAAAAATCTGATAAATTCAAATAGACATGGTCAAAAGCTCAGAAATCTGAAATCATCTCCTAGGTCAAAACTATTAGGAAGGGTATTAGATGACCACTCAATAAACAACTTACAATATATTGTTTGATGTTCCTACTCACTGTGTTCATTTGATATTTTAAATACTTTTGAAATGTAGAATCATGGCAAGCATTACTAGGATGAAAATGTCAGTCGGCTCCGATTCAGCCGAAATAGCGTATCGGAAATAGCATACAGCACAAATGTCAAAGTGAATATTTACCCCTGGCACAGTCTGAACATGATGGCCTCGTCTGTCCGCTTGGCTGGACACTTGGCCCTTATTCTGAATTATGTCTTATATCACACACTGTGCCTGTTGCTGCTTTTGCTAGCGTGTTACCACACACACTGCACATAATGCACATGATTTCTCTGAATCTGTTTCCCTCTCTAGCTACATTACTGTTAGCTACAGCCATGCTAAGGTGTCATGACAGGTGTGATATTTTGTCAAAATCTATATTGCTTTGTGGTGTAAAAGCCTTCCTGTATGATTACATTTAGCATACCTTCTCTAGGGAAATGCATGCAATGACTTGTCCAATGGCTTCAAGGCAGGGTCAGCAGTAATAGAGAAAACAAATGTTTTCCTCCTGTGTAATGTTCATAACGACAAAAAAATCTGACGTTCTATATTACTTAATGTACGCCAAGCTTATGGAACAATATGCTACGATAGGAAATGCTGAATAATTCAAGTTATTGCCCTCCTAATGTCAGTAGCTCTCACTGGCCATCATTGAGGCCATTGCTGCGGAGGGAACCGGATTATGTTTTACACTCCCTACAACATGGCAGATTTAACATTTTCAGCTTATATAGGTTGCCTTTACAGCACCGCTCTTCAAGGGCAACTGCACGGTTGTAGATTAAGCCAAAACCACAATAGGCAGAACAATGGCAGAAAGAAATAGAAAGAAAAATTACATTTTCAGACCGTGAGCTACAGGTCCTGCCAGACGAAGTGCAGAGGCAAAACTTCAGGCTAATAATTGTAATTTGATATAGAGAAGCCAGATTTAATATCTTAGTCATTCAGTGCTGTTGGCTACTTCAAATGCACACATTGGGACTGTAAAATAAGATGGCATCATTTGAATTGGATGAGACAAGAAAACCTATCCAATGCTGCCATGATCAATGAAAACTCTCCAAAGTTTGAATTTACCTTTTTACAAGCATACAGTTCAATAACCTCCCTTCGTAAACTCAGATATCTTAGGTCCCTGTCTTGTTTGGGTAACATGTCTTTCACCTGATGTTGGCAGCTTTGTCGTCAGGCTCTGTCCATGTTGACAGAACACTTGACCTTCATGTGGAGCGAAATGTCATGTGATTTAGCACAGCCAGTTTGAATTGCCACCAATCATTTTGTCATCCAAGCGCTGCATTTCGGTTAGGAATTGTCAGAGCAAATGCATTACAGTGTAACGAGCTTGTTCAAAGCAGGGGAATCACGTCCAACATGAATCCCATCGTTTGGACGTAGCATTTGCATATAGCTTCTAATGCATATCTATGTGTTTTTAGTGTAATTGTAAAGAAAATGAAAATGGATAAATATCCATTACACGGTATTCTTTCACTTTGAAGCCAATTTGTTGGTCAGGTTAATGACAAATACCTTTTTTGAGCTGCATAAAAGAGATACTACCTTTATGCAATACAAAACTTTAAGGAAGCATTCATGCTGAAAACAATGATTTCATCCAAAATGACAGTGAGGGAAACCAAGGTGCACTAAGGTCTTGCAACATTTAAATGTATTGTGGATTGCTTTATCATTATTCATGTATTATGCGATATTTAAATGATTTATTTGTATGCAAAAATACACTTGTCTCTGCTCATCCCTTTTCTTTTTCTTCATGTACGTATGCTTGCTTCTCCTTCAGTTAGCACAGCGGCTTTGTGTCCAGTGTTTGACGTCTGTCAGGCTGTATTTACCTACGTTCATCCTTGCGTCCCCTCCTCACGTGACACCAAGCCACTGTTAGGCGTGTTTGTTTAAACAAGCGTGTAACTCTGGTCATGTTCCCCAATGGTGTTGTCAAGATTAATTCCGTGTTTTCCTAATGCATGCTAATGAGAAAGTTGTGTGCGTTTGATTGTCAATAATGTGAAATACGGCCCTGCTCCCTAAATGCTGCCTCCGTTCAATAACCTATTAAAGTTGAATCACAGATAACTTGGCGCACATCAGGAAAGCAATCTGAAATTTGTGCTGACATTGATCCAACAGGAAGGAGACCTATTGCTCCGATTAACACTGTTGCCCCAGGAGAGGAGTCCCTTGGCCATTAATAGCCCACTGTCCTTGATTTTCCTTAGACCATATAAAATGCTTATATTTATGGGACACATTGGGGTAAAGCATCATTGACATAGAATAGTAAGAACCTTTATTTAATCATATCTTGGAGCTTCGTTATTGATCACTGTGTTATTTCCAGGTGATATTCTAGTGCACACTACAGTTTGTTTTGGTCAGTTTAACATAAATTGCTGATTGTACTTTGCGGTAAAGGCGACTGTAGTCAGTGTTCATGTGTAAATATAACACTGAGGGTTACAGTACCAACATGTGTTGCACTATGAAATACAGTATGTCTACATGCTGAGAAAAGTCCTCTCATGGTATTGTAGGTAACGCCAACAGTCGTGTTATAAGGGTTGCATCAAGACAGAAGACTCAGATTCCACTTTAGTGTCTTTTTATTTTTGTTGGTTGTTTTTTATGTTACATTTCTACATCTTTTGAGGAATAACATTTAAGGTGCCCTTAACATCGGAGCAATACATACAACACTTACCTTTACAGTAGCAACCAGTATACTAACAGAACACCTCATAGTGATGCGTTTTAGAAAATAAAAAAACCGTCAGTGTCATAAGTGTTGAAGCAAGATAAAACCACTTCTTTCATCACAATGTATTGTCTTTCAAAGACATTAATTACAAATAGGACTAAATTTGAATCTCTTTTATTTGTTTATTATTTTTTATGCTACATTTCTAGATCTTTTGAGGAATGGCATTTAAGGTGCCCTTAACGTCTGAGAATTGGAAGTTGGGAGGTTTGATTTCCTAGTTCCAGTTTTTTGCACTCCGGGTGTCATCTCAGAAGCAGCTAATGGGTGTCCTGACACAGGAACATCTGTAAAATGCCACGGACCCTTTCTAAGTGTACCAATTATTTGAATACCAGATGTCTGCGTGCTTCTGTAGTTTAATGCCAAGTCATGGGAGGCTGCTATAATTAGACGGACTCAAAAAGTGATTGTCTGATCTTACCACAAGATGAAAAGCGTATACCATGCATCATGGCTGGAACAGACGACTAACTCATCCATTCAGCAACCCCCCTCCCCCCAGGATCCAAGAGTGAGAAAATGACAGATCTTTTCAATATTGCGGTCTCATCCATTTAATTATAAACACTGTGATAAGGGCATCTCCTTTAGAATAAATATGACCAGTAATGAGGTATGGCATCGCTGTTTACGCCCTGTCCTTGGCATTCACTTTGAGAAAAAGCAAAGGAGGTACTGGGATCTTTCTAAACAGATCTTGAAAGTCCAAAGGAAGGGATAAATGTCAGTTGGCTTCACTCACAAATCACTGCGCTTTTTTCTTCCTCTCTGACCTTCACTTTGTCTCCTCTAAAAAATAATTAGCAGGATATTAATAAATAAATGGTATGTATACTAAGATGAAAGAGATCCCCAGAGACAGATTGAATATGTCTTCCATAAAGCATGCCCTTAAACTGACAGTTAATTAGTGCGTTTAGGTAATGATAAATAATTAATTAGCATGACATTGAGGGAGTCTTGGGACAAAGCGACAACTGGATAAATTACAGAGCCCCAACGTAAGCCAAGTAAGTCTGATTCCGGCCATAAATCCATTGTGTATTTGAATATCAGTGTAATCTAATTGGTGTCATCATATCTCTCTTGGCAAGAGCTTCGCCTGAGGACACCATTTGGCCGCTCCAGTGGAAGTGTGCTGTGAACAGATCAATAGATGTAGTCGGCATGATTATGTTGCGATTATAACCGGAGAGAGCCTTGTAAAGCCTGCAGAAAGGTGATTTGAAGAGAGCCGCCACACCTCTTGGCACAGTTCCTCCGGCTGAAGCAGCTCAGTGGGAAACAGAGCGGTCAGTGAGATTGGCTGCAGCCCTGCTTCAGGACCAGCTGGCTTGAGAGCAGAATTAGAGTCTCCCCCCTTGTTTCCACCTGCCGTTCGCTGCTCAAGTGTTCCAAATCAAGCCATTATTTGCTTCATTTACTTGCTGAATGACTCAGCTTGCAAGTAAGTCAGCTGTTCTGCCCTATGGCGTGACATCTGTCTCCCTAGGAAAACATCTATAAAAAGAAATGGTGAGAGCTTTGAAAAGTTTGACACATCACAGTTAATGCTTAGTATGATAATGAACTTTGATACGACTCTTCAAATAGCCTTTTAAATATATCTACAGGAAATCCGGTTCTCTTTAGTACGCCTCTAAAGAATTGGACTCTTCCGTTAAATATTGAAAAATGAATCAGAGCTGATCCTCACGGAGCTTACGATGATACTCAGAAGAGGTCACCTTTAACCGTGCCTATTTCTAATGCAGGTTTTGCAGAACTATGGCCTGATCTCAACAGACATTGCCTGTATACAGATTAGATGCCACTGAATAAATAAAACCCTCACCCCTCCGAACACCAGCGTAAGATGCCAGGATTAGCATCTCATTAGACACTACTTGCGCTGGTGGTTTGTGGACAAAAGGGTGCGAAGCCAAGCAAAAGAGGGAACGTTTGAGGTCCTTTCTCTGTATGTGCTGGAGATTTAGGTTTGTGCCTCCTCTGGGGAGTTCATTTTATAAATACAGCCTCATTTTGTATTGGAAAGCCCTCCTTTTGTGGGCACTGTGAGCTTGTTGTAAGGCATTAAACCAGCTGCATCATTACAGAAACTCGTGGCAGAGACGTTGGTCAAAGCTATGGACAAGTTTACAGAGGAAAAATGGCAGATTATTGCTGAAATCCGTACAACCGGGGAAGACAGTGTAATCTAGAGAATACTCACGCTGAAAAACTTGGTGACAGTTTGCTCCCGAGATAAATTGGCCTTGCAAAAGTGTCTCCTGCTGGTGTCCAGGCTGTGTTATCTGCGCCATGAACATGCAATTTCCCCTTGATTGTCCTCCACTCGGATAAGTAAACACGTTCAGCAGAGCAGTAAACTACAAAGGACAAGAGCCCAAAAGACAGTGGTACTAATCCGCCTGCAGGAGACAAATTCAAAGCCTAATTCACAGAGATTCTGAAGATTTTAGATATTCAGATTGTCAGCCTGCAGTAAATATTGCGGTCCCTTTTGGAGCATCTATTTATTAAGATAAAACTTGGATGTCAGGTTGTTCTTCCTGCATGACTCCACAATATCAAGCAAAACAACCTTTATATCCACTCTGATTTCCTTGATGTCTTTGTGTGATGGACTATAACTGACAGATATGAATGAAATATGAAACACCTGGATTGCCTGGACAGCCCCGACTTTCCCAAAGCATCCCCTCAATTTAGCCGTACAAACAGCCCTTTGCACAATTCAATGGCTAGGGTAAATGTTAAAGGCTTGCATGGAACAAAGTATTCCCATTGGAATTGTGAAACATAGATTTCCTTATCTAAGGTTATATTACATTCCCTCAAATAACTGATCTAAAAGGAGTCTGAAGTCTGGATGTCGATTGAAATGACAGTTTTCTCTTTAGTTTCGGCTGTTGATTATACCATAATATCTTTCTGACTGACTGCCTGGGAATGTTTCTTGTTAGGGCGCAGCGCTATCATGAAAATCTTCATGTCACCATATGCAGAGCAAGAAATCATACTGTGAATTTTTATGATGTTAAACTGCCTGCTCTGCCCTGTCATTGAGACATGTAGGCAGGAGTCTGAAATTAACTTTTTAACTCACTGCCAAGGGCTGTAAACTAAAAAATTACCTGCCAAGAATACCGCCTCTTATCAGCAAAAACATTTATTAATTTTCATAAAATGTCAAACTACACGTTCAGAGGCTTTTTAAAATAGAGTTGGGTTCTGCATGTGGATTAGTTGTATTACTGAGTTATTTCTCTTGTAATGTTTCTGAGCTGATAATAGCAGTAAGACCACAGTATAATAAGGGTTAAACTAGAGATTACATTATTTAATTAACCATCCACACAGTAGCACTCAATGGCTGCTGAACAGGTGGCTTTCGGATAGTTGGATTTAGTGAAATGATTCTCAAGTAGATTTCACAGCAAGAAATATTGGGCCTCTCTTCCTGCTGATAGGTTAGAAAGGTTTTCTTTTTCTTCTCAGGAACATAGTGAACACTCCCTGAAAGGTTAGTGAATCTGATACAAAAAGACATTGACACAAAAATAAATCACAAAAAACCACAGTGATGGACTAGGGTTGGTGCACCATTGCGTGTATTGATAAAACCATTTGTTGCATCATTAAACTGACATATAAGCTAAATATAATTTGAACAGTGACAAAATAATTACAATTTGGAATCATTTAAGTTGTAAAACTAATTTTTACATTATCTTTTAACATTTTGCTAAAGTGTGTAAAAAAACTGGGACATACTAAACCTTGATTAAGTTGTTTTAAAAGGAACATCTAAGTATACTCAGTATCTCACTTATTCTGCCTTCAGTACAAGGAGCAGCGACTGTGACTTGCATTTTACTAGTGTTTCGATCCTTTAGTCTCCAAGAAAAGAATACAAATAAATCATTGATGTCCTTGAGTTCTTGTCCATTCTTGGTTCATTGACGTATTAGACACCAAGTGGGGTAAACATGTAGTCACATGGACTGGCAGGTAACTCATTGATTGGACAGCTTTGGTGACCTGTCGTCCTGCATCACCGGCACCTCATACACCTGCGGGGTGAAGTCAAAACAAGCTTTATTTTGGTGACTGATAGAAGATTTTGCTGCACTTCAATGTGCTCTGTGGCTTTATTCATCTTCTAGGGTGTCACAAGAGAGCTCACAAAGAAATGGTTGGTATTAAAGGAGGCTGCAAATGGACTATACACGTCAGTAGCACAGACAGAGGTATCTAGATCTAAAATATTGTACATTTTTCACAATTAAGAAGTAACAACATTGTTCTTCATGTATTTAAGGAGTACAACCAATCACTGGTTTTCCCCAAATAGGCGTTTTCTTTCTTAGCTTTTGCCCTATTTTATTGTCTGCCGTGAGACCCGTCAAATAAATGAACCCTATTAGTAATGTGAATTATGACCAGAACTCGTTAACTATTGTCTCATTGTCACTTATAGTAGTAACACCCTGAAAAGAGTTTGCTGTTCTCATCTTGGATCTTGGTCCCACAATACATTTACATTTTCACATCTGTCTATATGCTTGATATTCTCTTTACATGATTATATATATATTTGTTTAATACTGAGGACCAATCAGGCATTCTTGCCAAGAGATATATAATTTTTTTGTAATAGTTTCATTGTTAAACTTTGCAATTATTTATTTATGTTTCTTGTCTATGCACAAATTCCCTGTATGGGAAATCCTACTTTAGGATATTAATCAGATTCTGTTGATGGTTGTCAACATTGTCCGGTTGTCCACTCGGTGGCACATCATTTGTGCAAACCATGAAGATAAAGCAGCCTTTATTGTTTTGGTAGAAACACTCTCAAAGGAGCGTCAATGTGGATCAGTAGCGTGCCGTGCATTTCCCACCTAGGCCTTCAGTAGTCTCCTACTTGAATTATCCATCGCTTTATACCATCTTTAGGTTGTCATGACTATAGAAACCATTCATATTATAAAGAAACACAGTATAACAGGTTGTAGCATCACAGACAGGTATCTAATGTAGCTTGAATGAATGCCGTTACTAAGCAAGAAACCCAAATAACACAATTCAACAAGTCTCCTTTCACAGCTACGCCACATACACATCCCACACATCATCTCTAGCAAAAGTATAAATATTTACTTAATAAAATGTTAAAACATTTACATAAAAGTCATTAAAGCCTTTACTCGCCAATACGTTTGATTATTTGTACACAAAATCCATCCTCCTTTCTTTCCTCAAGAACAGTTCAATTGAGTTTTCAGTTCCAATAATAATCATCATGGAAGCTAATGCTGAAAGTCGAGTCTTTCCTGTCGTATTACTATAGCAAAAACCATTTTGGAGCTCCGTTTCCCTGCAAAGTTGTTCGTTAAGCCGTAGATCCACTCGGGCTTCCCCAAAACTTTTCAAAAGCACCATTGCTTGTAAGTTTCCATCCTAGCTTTTGTGTCTCGCTGCTGCCGTGGTTAGACAACTCAAATTTGCAAAACTATATGGCTACGAACAGCAAGTAGAGCAGTTGCGAATATCAGGCATTCCCAGCAATACAGTTTGCAGTAATAATAATAATGCATTACATTTTTTATTAGAGTTTTTTTACAGGTTCTCAAAGCGCTTTACAATGACATATTACACATATTAGACATGTAAGAGTCGTTACTGTGGACATTACCCACAGGACAGTACTCCTCGGAGGCTGTGAGCCAAGGTACCGCTCGTAGTTAGTGAGTTGAAAGGGGCTGCGACAGGTTTGCTAGATTCACCAAATTAATTTCTCCTCCGCTGTCTGTCATTGTGGGTTGAAAACACGACTTTAAAATCTAACGCCTGCAAGATGGCCCCCGGTGTCGCCAACTCAAAATCTGATAGGTCAATGTAACAGTTTCATTGCCATTTGTTTTAAGCTAGAAGCGCCTACACTGTTGATTCTGAAGGCCTCAGGCAGATTTATTTGACCCAGCAAACACACACTGACTTAAATAAGATTGGATAAAGAAAGCTCCAACATTAACAACCATTCCTGGATTCTGATAGTGTTTAGGCCCAGCAGAAAATGCCTTGTTATCGGCCCTGCAGTGATTTGGATATAATTGCCTTGTCAAATAAGAATGCGATACGTTGCCAGCCGCCTTTTCAACTATGTAACTTTATAAGCTGATACGTCAGACTTGCGGAGATGATGCTCATTTACACTTTTAGCATTAGTAAAGACGATGTTAGCATTGCGTCGTATTCTTGTCCTAATTCGAAATGAAAGGGAAAGGGCCATCATGGCATATCATGTAATTACTTTTTTTAATTAAATGCAATGAGAAAATTTTCAAACTGAGTGTAAATGGAACCAAAAAGCTGGAAATTCTCCAAGTAGCCCAGAAACAGAAGTTTAAATACTACAGCTTTGTGAAGACTGGATAATGGCAAGCTACTACTGCATGTATATCCTCCCGTTTGTGTAATGTGTGTAAACACAACAGAGTGGGGAAAGACATTTCCCTGTAAGGGATTAATAAAGGTTATTCATCTTCTTCTTCTTCTTCTTCTTCTTCTGTCTTCTTCTTCTTCTTCTTCTTTTTCTTCTCTTTTCTTCTTCTCTTCTTCTTCTTCCTTTTCTTCTTCTTCTTTCTTCTTTCTTCTTTCTTCTTCTGTCTTCTTCTTGCGTTCTTCTTCTTCTTCTTCTTCTTCTCTTTTCTCTTCTTTCTTCTTCTTTTCTAGTCTTCTGGGTCTTCTTCTTCTTCTTCTTCTCAGGGAGACACTGGCGTATTGTGATGGGACAGGTGAACAGGAGGCCAGCAGGGACAAAAGAGTGTAGAAAAAGAGGCCACTGCAAATGTTACGTATTATTCTTATACCAGACAGTAACTTATCCATAGCTATTNGGTTCAAAAGTTGGGCATTGTGTGAGGAAGTGCTGCTTTGTCTCCACAGCAGTTCCTCCACATTGTTGGCATGATCGCTCCTCTTTTGGCAGCCATGTTAAACATGGCTGCCAAAAGAGGAGCGATCATGCCAACAATGTGGAGGAACTGCTGTGGAGACAAAGCAGCACTTCCTCACACAATGCCCAACTTTTGAACCTGTACGGAAACAATTCTTCCCAAAACTCAAACATAAGCATCCTCAAATATTTAAAAATGAAAATGAAAAACTAAAAATACTTCCCGGGGAATACAAAGAGAGCTGCATTGTGGCAGGAAAGTTTGTCTCTGCCTGTCACAGTCTGAGGGAACCAGAATGAGCAGATACACCAGGTCTCACATCTTATATATCTTAAGTATATATATCATATTCTATTTTGTATTAATGTATTATATGAATGAAATGAATCTGTATAAACATGTTCTTAGCAGTTTGTTTATAACTGTTTATTTGTGTGTATTTTTGTATAGATGTTACAACTATACATAGCTTTGGCAATACTGTATATAAATATGGTCATGTTGAGAGAGAGAGAGAGAGAGAGAGAGAGAGAGAGAGAGAGAGAGAGCGAGAGAGAGAGAGAGAGAGAGA
>NW_011333360.1:55349-60103 GCF_000735185.1 Notothenia coriiceps | reverse complement strand
TGTGTGTGTGTGTGTGTGTGGAAATAGCGCATTTAGTGTGTGTGTGTGAGAGAGAGAGAGAGAGAGAGACACACCGTGTTGTTAGCATCTGGTTAGCTAGCTGCACTAACAGACATAAGGAGCTGTTTGTTCCACAACAAGCTGGAGGAGAGCTCTCTCCTGTCAGACTGAGAGGCTCAGGTGAGCTAAAGGACTCTCTGAGTGTTTAGATAGTTAACTTTAGTCTAAGTTATCTCAGTGGGTCTCAAACGGTTTGGTCACAAATGATTTCAAAAGATTATTTCCGCGGCACACCTTCATATGATCATTATAGTTATAAAAAAATTAAGAGAATAAAGGAAAAACAGTTATGAAATACTATATGACAATAAAACAAGAATACAGTTTAAAAGGGGAGTGATTTGTAAAATATCCATAAAGAAAAAGAACATCTGCTTACAGTTGTGTTTCATATGGGGGTTGAGAGATATATCCATAGATCTCTTAATGTTGCTCTCAAAGTACCTACACCAGATTGATGCTTTTAACTTCAATATTTAAAAACAAATCTTCCCGGGGGAGCATCCCCCCAGACCCCCCTAGAGGAGGTGAGGTCCGCCCACCACAAAAATAGCACTTTACCCCTGCCTATATGCCGTGAGCTGATTATCGAGCCGTCATTGTAACGGCCCGTCCACACTACAGCTTCAAAAAAAGCTTGGAGCTGAGCGTGTCTGAAGCTTGGGGATTTTATTCGAGCACCGCGACCAACAACCAATCACATGAATGTCCCGCCCCGGACATACAAAGCAAAAAAACCTTCTAACGGCGGGATATCTCTCCCAGCTTAGACGCGGTTTGATTGGCTAGGGCTTGAGCTGTCAGATTTTCAGAAACGGGATTTGATTGGCTGGCGTTGGCTACTCCGGCGTCTCCGGCTGCAGAAGTTGAACATTGTTCAACTTCCCACAATTCGTTCGGCGAAATTGCGAGTCATACGTGACGTCACCGTTTTTAAGCTGTGTGTCGGCGCGTGAGAGACATTTCTGTGGTGAAAANTTTTGAAGTGCTGATGGTTTCAGTGTGACTATAGGAGTTATGCAATTGGGGGTTATCGAGCCTTCATTGTAACAGTCGCGGGTACACTATGTATGTGCGTGTGGGGAGTGTTGCAGTAGAAAATTCAACTGTATCCCGGGACATTAATGGGAAAACCTACATGTTTGAGCACCCTCTATGAAACGTCAAGCTACCCCACAGCACCCCCAAAAGAAAATCTCTGGCGCCGCCACTGGGAGGGAGGTGGAGGGATAAGAGGTGGAGAGGGGGGAAATGCATGGGTTGGAGGCACAGACCCTTTTTCATTGTTTGTTATGTGGATTTGTAGTATTTGTATTACTGGATGTTCAATAAAGGTGTTTTTTTGCTAAATCTTCAAGATTTAGCAAAATACACTATTGAGGCCTAGTACATACAGTGGCAATGTCTCTTCCCTTAGCACCGCTGCTATGACTCCGTCCATCCTAGGGGAAACACTGCATAGTGTAAGTAAAAAAATCCTAAAACGTTACCTAATAGGGAGGATATATATTAGTCATTCATAATTTGAGTAGTATTAAAGTTAATTATTTATGCTTTAATGAATATAACATTTTAATCCCAATTTGGCATTAGCACTACAAAAGAGACTTAATCCTTACTTTGTACTCTAAAACACTTGAGAGGAGTGTGTCTGACTTGGAGGTCAAAATTCACACAAAATGTTTTAATTTTCTCGCATTAAACAGATTGGCTTGAAATCAAAGGAAGGTGAATATTTTTAATCTAGGAAATATTTTGCCTATGGAATGGAGGCTCTTTTGAGAGAATGCAGCGCTAATAAGATCAGCACAATGCATAATGGCATGTGACCTTTTACAGTGCTTTTGGCTTCACCTCCAGATTGGAACATTTAGCTGTCGCTGTTGCCAATTATTTCTCAGGTACCTCCTGCTGTGCAGGATAATAACACTTAATTAGCCAGAGAATGCAGGGCGGGCTCTCTCTTTTTCACCCCCATACTCCCATTGCCTTTATCTCTCTGTCTTTCCCTGTTGGTATGCAGCTCCCCGACAGAGTTTGACGTGAGAGTCAATCATGTCCACTCTACTGCCTCCACACTCACCTGCCCAGTGAGGGGTCGTGTGCCTATGCGGCTGGCCTGGTCCTAATCAGGGTATTCACAGGTATCATGCTTTCAAGGGACGTAGAGGTCAGACCAGCGGTGGGGGGAGGAATGATGACTGCCCATCTGCCCTTCTAGCCCAAAACTACTCTACTACATCATCACCATCATCATCATCATCCTCATCATCATCATCCTCATCATCCTCATCATCCAGCAGGGCAGAAACGTTAGAGGAGAGGTTAGACAGCAGTCACTTAAATGTTGCATACTCTGTTCCTCCAAACTGTGTCAACTGAGGTCACATTCAAGAACATGATCCAACTAAAACCCTTTACAAACATATTGGAAATAGTATAGTGAAAGGTCACCCAATTCATAGGGCATTTTAGCATGCTAACATTGTTAATAATCATTAAGCATTAAGTACATATGAGGGTGATAGGAAATTCCTTTTTTCTGCAGGTATGGGGAAACCCACCATAGTATAGGACAAATACAACAATTTCACGGACGTTGAAAAGTTACCGGACAAGCTAAATTAATAAATGTCCTCCTGAGAGGAACAAAAATGGCTAAACCAAGTTTCAAGGCAACCCATTTCCGAGATATTTCCATCTGGACTAAAGTGGTGGACCAACTATTCATGATCCATGCTGCGAGGATAGCGAAAACTGTAACTATGATTAAGGATGTGAAGAAAAAAGCAAGAAATCTTAATCTTCTAAAATGCCTTCAATTTATGAATTGAAAATGATCCACATTTTTTGAAGTGCTGATGGTTTCAGTGTGACTATAGGAGTTATGCAATTCTCAAATCCACAATTTGATTTAATCATTTTCTGCAATGAGAGTTCTTTTTTAGACGATAGAGTCTTGCTTCGCTAATATTGAAAGATCATCGGTTTGATGCTCTTTTTTTTTTTACAAGTCTTTTTATTTCATTATAGTGCACAATAATCGATGCCATTTCATATATTGTAATATCACAGTACACTCACTACACTCCCCCCTCCCTCCCTCCACCAGCACATGCCCACACTGACGAAACCAAAAATTATAAAAAAAAAAAAATGCTTATCAATATAACTTAAACAACAGAGCCATGAAAATGAAAATAAACATAAAACGAAAAAATAAATAAAAATAATAATAATAATAATAATAATACATTAATTAATTATATAATACAGCGACAATATAGACAATGACAACACAACTAGTATTTCCGGCCGTCAGGAAAAATAGCCACAGAATGCACCATTCCATCACTGGTCATATCTCAGATATATTTTCCAAATATGAAAACAATGGCAACCACAGAGCTTGAAAGATATGTCCATGATTATATTTTTCCAAAGTCATTTTCTCCAGAGGTAAAAAATGTGTTACCTGATCAATGAAAAGTTTAAATGTTGGAGGACGTTCATTCTTCCAGAGTAAAAGTATACATTTCTTGGCAAAATATGTTATTGTGATTAGTATTCTATAATGTTTGGGGTTCAGTTTAAAGTTTGGCATATCATTTAACAGGAAAAAACATGGATTTTGGCTCATTTCGATGCCTAAAACGGCATTTGTGAGCGCATGAATCGAATCCCAGAAATGTTTCAAGAGATCACAGTCCCAAAACAGATGCATAAATGTTCCTTCTTTTACTTTACATCTCGGACATTTTGGAGAGTTTTCTTTGGAAATGTTATGCATCTTTATGGGTGTGAGGTAAAATTTGTTGAGAAATTTAAAGTTTGCTTCTTTGATTTTATTGCTTGTGAATGGAAAATGTGTTCTTTCACAGATATTCAGCCATGTAGTTTCATCTATCTGTATTCCTAAGTCCTTTTCCCAGATCTTTTTTAAGGTTGGAAAGGATGACTGAGCTCTTTTAGAAAAAACTGCATTAAATTCTCTAATTTTACCTTTGATTGTGCTCAATGACATCAATATCTCCTCCTCTTCCAACAATCCCGATCTCAATTTATACCAGGAAAGGGGTTGAAAGTTGTGATGAGAGACCAGTCGGGAGTTAATGGTCTTTAGGCATGGGATAGAACCAAAGACCCGTTCTTTCGGCTAAGTCGATACGCCAAGTGGTATCTGTCGTTACAGAAACTGGGGCGGACGGGTTCAGGGGGGGGCCGGGTTGGAGAAGGTAGGTAAAACGAAGTTGGGTCTGAAGTTATTCGGGCACTTTGTTATACGCGTTTGACGCAGAAAGTGCACCAGTGGTGTGAGAAAGGTCGGAGCCGTGCCGGGGGCTGAGCATGTGTGTGTTTTCAGAGTACAATGTGGGAGTGCGAGTTAGGAGAGTTAGGAAAGAGATAGAGACTTGTTGGAGCGTAGGGAGGTGCGGTTGTATGAAGCCGAACGAGGGTTGAGTAGTATGGGTTGTTTACGCTGGCGGTTGTGAGTGCGAGTAGGTTGCGTTGAACGTGGTGTGGTGAACGAAAGTTGTGCGTGATGAGTGGTGTAAGCGTTTGAGTTGAGATAGCTGAAAGTGGTGCTCGGTGGTATGGACGGTGTGAGAGAGTGTGTGAGTGTGCGCGTGAGAAGAGAGGTCGTATGGAGCGTTTGAAGTCGCTTGCACTAGGGGTTGAGGTGAATGTAAGGT
>NW_011333360.1:27129-54939 GCF_000735185.1 Notothenia coriiceps | reverse complement strand
CAAAATCACTTGTCCATGGACAAGTACTCTCTAAAAAACTTTTTCTCACACTGCAATATGAGAAAAACAGTGGAGGCCTTAATGGGTTAGGGTTATTCCTTCACGCTTCGAGCCTTGAGAAACTGGATTGATGAAAGCACCAATGTACCTTGGATTAAAACTGAAAGAAGTCTATCCCCTTAAACTTGGTGATGTCTTGTTCTCTGCCATGTCGCCGTATGACTGTATGCTAACATTTGGACCAATTAATGGGCAAGCCGTGAAAGTGTGGAAACATGTGGAGAAATGGTGTAATTGGTCTGTAGGTTGGCATAGCAACATACCCATTCTTCATAACCTGTTACTACGTATTGGGAAAAAAGCAATCCAATTCCCACAATGGCAAACTCAAGGAATACATTATCTTTCTGACATAACCAACGACAACGGCTTGATGTCCTTCCAATAATTGAAAGACACGTATAATGTGCCTGGCTCTTCTTTCTTTTTCTATTTGCAGCTACGCACTGCCATGCGCACATATGGAGTTCCTTGGACTCAACCTCTGCCAACACATCAATTAGTTAAGGTCATATTAAGTCCAAACAGTGTGAGCGGCACTACTTCATATATATATAAAAAACTGCAAGATAAATTAACCGGATATATTGGCATCTCTGCAGTATGGAACGCAGATCTAAAGAATGATACGCAGACTATTGATTGGAAGAGAATATGGAATAATATCTCCTTAACATGGCGTAACCACAATCACCAATTGATACAGTATAAAATGATACACAGATATTACCTGTCAACCAGAACATGCTGTCAATTAAGGACGATTCCACGCCCCATGCCTTCTCTGTAACCAAAAGACTATTGGCACATATGTACACATGGTTTATGAATGCACTGCAGTAAGAACGTTCTGGAAACAGGTTATTGACATTGTATCTGAGATTATTGGAGTTCCCAAATATTGTATTGTTGAATGACGATTCTTCTCTTGACCTACAGAACCATCAGAAAAGGGTGCTTTTCGCTGGTCTAACAGCAGCCAAAAAAATAATTGTAATACGATGGAAACCCCCACATACTTTATTTATCAAGCAATGGATATCATCCTTCCATGACCTACTAATCTCAGAGCTGTCAATCGCTTCTGCCAATAAGGCAAAGGGGGAAACATTAGAGGCTATTAAAAGAGCTGCTGATCTGGTAATATCATTCATGTAAATTATGATTGTACATATACGCACACCTTGGTGCATTTGTAGATTTATTAGGAGTCAATCTCAATTCAGTTTAAACAGATGACATTTTATGTGGAAAAAAAGGTATGAATGTATTTGATGTGGATAAATTGTTATGCTATAATATAAATAATATATATAATATAATAGATGGATGAACTCAGACGATTGCTAACAAACATCAGGTAGGATTTTCTGTGAAATGGCAAGATAGGTGGGAAGGGGGAGGGACGGGGTGGCATGGGAAAGGGATTCCCTATATTTTTTCTTTTTGTATTATTGTCTATATAATTTGTATCTGTGTATATAAGTCCCTCTGTGAGGGCAAACAATAAAATAATTAACAATAAAAAGTTGGTCACAAAAAAACAAAACTATATTTATAATAATTTTAGCATCTCTTTATTTTATTTGTATTTGCTTCCTATATTCTATGATACAATTTTAATGCACAGACAGCCTTTCCTCTCTGACATAAAATTCTATCACCTTCTTTACATTCATCCATTTCAGTGAGGACCTAGTTAAATGTTTGCACTGTGCCAAGTCACACAGAGCCATGCCACCATGGCCATTACCAATGAGAAAGGCTCCGCTTTTAAATGTTAATTGCTGCTCCTCACATTTCTCATTACACTCATTCTAAATGATGTGTTGTGAGCTCCATTGAAAGTGTTCCCATTTATTCTCAAAATGGTTCTTAAGATCCACACAGTCATTTTGCAGTCACATACTGTCTGAACCATAAAATGAAAAAATAATTGTTCCTGCCATATTTTGTGCGTAACTCCGATCCGAGATATTGGACTTTTTTGTCCAAAAAACGGTTGAGTCTTTATTCCACTCAGTAGAGTGCACTAATAGAGTGAAAAGTGGCCACATGCAACACTGCCAATGTGGTATGTATTTGTGGATCTCCAAGGATACCGCCCCATTCATCACTCATCTTATGCAAACAAACAAAAAAGGATATCATCATTAAATGTGTTCATGTTTTTCCGAGTAACACAAAAAGATTGCCCAGTATTCAGGAACACATGTGGGCTAACAACGTCAAATATTAATATCTCTCGAAATAAGGCAATGTACATTTATTTGAATATTTAATACAACATGGGCTAAGAAATTATTATCAGTTTAAAGTAAAAAGGAAACAGTGGTTATTTTCAAGAGCTTCCTATTATTTACAATGTAAAAATATTGGAGCGAGGGCTGCCGAAGGTGCATGCTGCCCTATTTAACATAATACTGCATGTCAAGTTTGAAGCGCATCATCCCACATCGTCTCCGTCATATGTCTCAATGTCAAACGGTCCAACAGTGAATGTGGCCAAAAACAGATCCACAAGGAAGAGCTTCATTTAAAACGACAACCCAATTACACAATGATGTTTATGGACATGAAATTGTTTTAAAACCTAAAAATATGCCATAGCTTTCAGATTATCAGGTATTCAGTTTGTAAGTCTGCTCCCCCAGTCACCTAATGTTTGCAATGAAACTGGTGTTACAGCAGGACCCATGTTTTATTATTGAAGGGCACCTTCACAATCCCCTCCATTTCCTACTTAACTTTTTTTTTTAAAGAGCTATATTTTAAATCAAACCCTTGTTGACACTTTGTATGTGCTGTCTTATGGATTATATCTGAACATGGAAAGGACTAGTACACAGGCAAACATGCATTTAAACTAGGATGGGATTTACATAAACTATGCATAATGGAACATAACGGAAAAACTGAATAGCACAAAGATACGTTTTCCTCATGTATTGACTGGGACGCAACATTCATTTAGATTGCAAATGTAATTGCAATGGTCTATTGGCAAAGGACAATACAATGGCAATGATAGCTTGGTTTTTATTGTATTCCTGCTGACTAATTAAACCATGTGCAGTACAAACATTTAATAGTGTCTCATAATAATCTCCTCATGAATAAGTTATATTAAAAAGCTGTTATTTCTCCTATTGCGTAACTTAAGTTTGTGGATAGTCAGACCAGGAAAGATATCTGTTTGCAAATCCATCCAGGGGCTGCCTGGTGTCAAAGTCTTCGCAGAGAGGAAGATTAGTGTAGCAGTCAGCAGGGACCGACGCCGCGCACCCTCATCATCCAACATGGCTGTAAGTCCACGTACTGTACAGTAACACCAACTGGCAGAAAGGTCATACCGACCTCGTCCTCAATTTAAGATGCTGTTCACGCTAATGATTTGTCTTTGTCTTTCTGTTTTACTTGATGGATACTGACAGCATTGCACTTTTTGCATCTACTTCCTGGAAAATTGTCATTCAAATTTTTTTTGGAATCTGAAAATAGAGTAGAACACGAAAGAGAAAGACTTTTCAGCAGGGTCCCATGCCGAGGAAAGGATTGCCTGTTTCTTAGTCCACCCAGTTTTCCTCATCCCTAAGTGGCATCTATCAGCTGTGAGTGAGCTAGCTGAAGATGTCCTGCCTGAGGGGGATCCCTACAGCACCACGAGGTCAGCAGCACAGAAACTGTCACACACTGACACCTCCTGTGTTCTCTCAGATATAGCATGGAGAGAGCTTTGATTGGACATTCTGCCTACTAGGTAGTGCAGTCAAAGGTTCAGTCCATGCATATTTATAGGTTGCACACTCACATGCATTTATCGAGGTGTGGTGTGCAAGGTACGATTAATGGGGTTCGTTACGGGAGACCACCCACTTCTATTCTACATGTCTCGGCCATGTCAGTGTGTACCCTTTTAAATCTTTAATAAGTAATTAACCAGGCTGAATTGCCCGAGTTGAATTGGCCTGAAATGGCAACCCGGCAGCGTCTTCCTTGAAGCCTTGTTGCCTTGGAAACATTGAATTGGAAGTATCAAGCATGGGAAGATATAATGTTGGAGCGAGCATCAGCTCAACAAGGATAGCAGAGAAAAAAATTGTTAATTGGTTTTGAGATTCAACCATAACTGACCAACAGCAGCTTTTGTAAACACAGGACCGCAACAGAAATATTGAAAAAAACTTATATAATCTCAACTCAATGGAAATAGGGATTGGTTCATGCCACGGACAGGAATATGCTGCCTTTTCCTGCGAAGGCTATTTGGAGCGGGAGCTTAAGCTTGACACAATGTGCCCATACAATAGGTGGATCTGAGGTCTTGAGGATCTGCGAAAGGAAGCGCAGCCATAACAGAAATCCCCACTACAAAGGGAAGAGGTGAAAAGGCAGTTATTTAACCAGATGCCCCACTCAGCAAAGAGAGGATTAAAATGCACTACTGCTTATCTGGCATAAAGACTTTGACTTTAAAAGTGCAGGTTCCCTCAAAAACATGGTGTGAAGGTCAGCCTTTTATTAGAGGCCTTTTATGTGCTAATGAGAATGCAGAGGGATTTATGTGTCATTCTTCTGTTCTTCCACTCACTTCAGGCTTTAATGTAGAGAAGAAAGAATTACAAGACTGTGGACAAGTGCTTTTTGTTTTCAACCTTTTTGTTGTGCAAAGTGGATTCTGATTGCAAAGCAAACAAGTTAAAAGCACCAGTAACCGTCCAAGGTTTAAGTGAGCAGCTCAAAGTGGTATGAAATTGGTTCATATATTGTTTGTAGTTTAGAAATAATCAATGCTATTGTGGTATCTTCAGTAAGAACCACAATTATTTGACTATTTATTACAGTTTTTCTCAGTTTGAACATTGTTGTAGAAAACAGGAACTTGAGGTATCTTCTAAATAATACTACAATGAAAGGTTTTTTGTGTATAAATAGCACCAAACAAGTCCAGCTTGGCATTTAACCTAAAGCAGTGCCTGAGCTGACTGCAGCTGTTATTACCACAATACATCAGTTGATCCGTGCAGGAACATTGATTTGACATGTTAAGTTTAGTGAACCTGGTGCATGTGTGTCCTATTTTTGTACAAAATACAACAAAAAGGATCACACACTCTTTATTTTTGAGGCAAAAAATGTGCACAGTTTATCTCAAGATAGCTTTCAGGTTTTGACATTTAAACAAAAACACGTGCCAAAAGTTCTCAGGTGGGTTTTGTAAGCCCAACATTTAACAACACATTTTACAATTAAACTTAAGCCAATGAGCAATTACATTTCCTCTCAAAATATTAATATACATGTACTTTCTAGGAGACAGGGTTGGTATGTGAGTTAAAGTTTGTGAATAGTCAAACTAATGAATGTTCCCCCCTCCTTAACAATTACTGAAAGGATTCTCGGAGCATGTAACTCGACCCTGAGTGCACCAGTGAATCCCCTCTGTGTTCGGGGGTTTTACATAGTGGACAACCAGCAGCAGACTGTGAATGTTAAGCAACAATATTTTAAATAGAATAAATATAGGATAAGTTATTTATTACTGGCTGATTATATGTTCTTTTGCACATTCTGGAGCATCTGTTTTTCACCTCTTGCCTTATGTAAAACATGGCATAGTTATTTTTGAACCTTGTGACCCTGGAAAGATGTTCTATATCCGAATCAAAGCAGTCTTCTTTCATTCATAAAATCCCAGCTGTCATGTCATTGAGAGAACCAGGCTCTTGATCCTATGGTTCCATGTGACAGTCAGGATGTCGCTCATCACTTTGCATTAGCTACGATCCCACAGACGTTGCATAGAATCTGGAGTGGCTGAATTATGGCGCTTAAATTAGTTAACTCCCAATATTATCACACTTGTATATTAAAAATCAGTTGGTTTTGCCATTTGTCAAAGTACCATCAGACATAAATTCATAATCAAACAGTACTTTAAATGACTCAAGTACCAGCAACAACTTGGGAAATAAGTGATACTATTCTAGTATCAAACATAGACACGTGGTAAGTCATGTTCCTATTGAGGCTGTATTTAGCTTTTTAAATATAGTGATTAAAGATGTTCCTATTCCAGTGTTTCCTTCCTGATAATCAAAGATTTAGACCTTTATAAAATACAAAATGTCTCCTATATTAATAACAATATTTCAAATGTACCAAATGCGTGCATGTTTCCTACTTGATGAAGCCTTGTACACTATTCTCAGCTTCTCTGCACACTTCGAAGACATCGGGTCCTTGGAGTGCCATTAGTATTCTACTCGCACGCACAATAGCCTGTAAGCAATGGACATTGAATTACTGGAGAGGCTTATGCTCAAGGTATGGCTCTGAACACATTCATCTTTTATTTTCTGTCAATAATGGGGCACAACTAATGATGAGGGAAGATTAAGCAACGGTAAACTTGACATGTTGTACAGTATATAACGGTGCAAGGCCACAGCACTATACAGGTGGAATTATTTGTTGATTCAGGTTAATTGTATTTACATGCAACTAAAAATAAAGTGCCTAACATATCTATATAATACATTTTTGCATACTATACTTACAGAATATTCATTCAATGCACTCTGCTTTACTAGGGTAGTTTCACAAAATGTCAGCAATTAACGTTACTACATTATGTTTGGTCACACATTTGGGTTGTCCAATCTTGCAGAGACTCTAAGAATTGAGAATGAAAAAGGCATGGTTAGGGTTATCTGGCCCTCTTGAGTTTTCCTCTGCTGTGACATTAGGGTACAAATTAGGCATGAAGGTGTCCGATTAGGGGACTAGAGAAAGGCATTAAGATAAGGGAGCTTTGGCACACACACAGCTCAAAGGGCAGGAGCACTCGCCCTCATGCCAGGGATGGCATAATTCTTAGAATGAAAATCAGCTTGGCCAAGAAAGCCTTTTGTTCAAGCATAAGTGTGAGCCCTTGAACATAATCAGAGTCCAGTAGAACAATTCTTACAGAGGACTGTATTGAGTGGAAATGTACTCAATGTGTTCTTGTTTGCTGCTAAATAGCAGATGAACCCCTATGGCTTAGCCTGTAGCTGGAATAGCATTGAGACGAGGTGTCTGCAGGGACCCTTCTTTTTGTCTTTATCTTGTTCTTTTTAGTCCAATATGAGATACCAGAAAGCAGGATTTCTCATAAAAGGTCAGCAATACTCAAGTTATCAGAGGAAAACCGACAAGGGTCGATAAGGCTTAAGGAAAGAGACAGCTTTGTTCATGACAGGGTTAATTTTAGGAGCTCAGAATCATTTTGACAAGTTCATAATGATATGGAGCTACAAGATGCTTGATGTGATACAATAGAGCTTTTTATGGCTCAACATTTTGGGAGTTCAGAAATGACTCATAATACTGTCATGTGTGTGCAGTAAATATAAAACCATGGTCATTTAGCCTAGCTAGCATAAAGACTCGGAGCAAAGGGAAACCTACCTAACAGCACCCCTACAGGTGCAGTTCATTATGACACAAACTGAAGGATATAACAACTTGGTGGGTTATGTCGTTTATGTACCAGTCTTTATTACTGTTTACAATTTCATTATATTTTATATATTTATATTTGTGTACATAGCGGTCAAATGTAAGTTAACTTTTATTATTGTTCATTGTCCTTATTTGAGCTGTTTGAGCAACAAAAGTACCGTACAACATGTCTTGTATGTGTTCACACTTGCTTTGCTATTAAAGCTTATGGCAGTGCTTAGTCCCACATATAACAGCTGCTTAAATCACAATGTGCCATTTTTACACCTTGCCGTATGTCCTATATAGTTGTCCCTGCCTTTATGCTAAGCTAAGCTAGCTGGATAACTGGCTACTTGTTTTCTATACAGACCTGAGAGTTGTATCAATGTTAACATTTAGCTATCATCAAGTAAGCATATTTCCTTAAATATGGAGCTATCAAGTTGCATAAATAGCTCTCAATCAGCATTTCAAATTACAGAAGCTTCTACTCATACAAGAGCCGCTTCAAGATGTTCAAGATTACAGACTAAAGCAGCCATATCTCAGCGGTAGTGTTGAGAGTGATCAGATAAGGGGATTGTAAGGTTGTGTTTTTTCTGTTAATAGTGGTAATGATAATAGCTATGCGCTTTTTAATTTTAAAAGGGTCAAAAGCAGACTTGTTTTGCCCTAAAAACCTAATTAAGCTTCATTAGAATCTGTACACTGACTGCTGTCGGCCTCAGGGCCATTCATTTATTTATAAACATGTTTACAGTAGGTGGTAGAAGCTTTGTTGTACAGTTCAATGTTCAATGCCCTTGGGGGGCTGTAGAGTATTGGGAAGGCTTCGGTAAACATGGCTGGGGTAATTGTCTGAGTATGACAAGGCTCACAGCAACATCTGAAACAAGGTTTTCAACATCAATTTATTCTGTGTCCCAAAGCCTTTGCTTTTTATGTGTTGTTTTTCTGATAGATCTTCTTTCATATAGTTATTTTTACTATAAATGTGCTGCCTACAGTGAGAGCTCCAAAGTCCTGCAATGTGTCTTATGAGAGCACAAAGCATATGGGGGAGTATTAGAGGCCTTCAGAGGTTGGACAGAAAATTGGCCATTTGTCTGTCACATTCGACCCGTTCTCCCATTACCTGTACAGACCCATTACAAGCTACAACCATAATAACTCCTCATGATCTATGTCTGTGATGTGGCAACCAGTGAGCAACGTGAACACTGGATGTGTGTGACATGATTTTATGTCCATGTATTTATTCCCCATTGGGTTTTAAAGCTTTGTTTATTTTTTTTATAGTACAGCTTGTGGAGGGTTTTGGAGCATGATCCAGAGATGACTTAAATTCTTAATGTCATTGTTTTCGGCTGTACTGTAGTCTTACCTCCTGAGATTATAACACCAACGACATATTCAAAACCCCAGAACTCATTCCTTCTGCTCCGTCCCCTTTCGAGTCCTTGCCACAGAAGGTGAGCTCATGCAGAAAGGATTTGCCCTATCCGAGTATTGTACCTGCTGTAAATGATAGATTTAGAGAGAGGCAGGAAAAACGGTGAAAAAATAATAATCTCTTTGACGTGGGACATGACGAGTGAATAGACATAAAAAAGAAACCAAGCACACAGAAAATTGGATTTTCAAGAGTGCCTTGTCTCACAAAAAATGACCAGTCAGAGGGTGTTATTGAAGCAGACTGGTTTTCATTAGCCTAGTCATTTGGCATCACTGAACCGTGAAGATGGTTAAGTGATATTATGTTAACCTCCTGTTTTACATTTAAAGCTGAGATTAAATGTAATTAGGTAGCTTTTGTACTTCCCACATAGTGTTCCGGGTAATTGATGACGGACTGAAGTCATTTACTGACTGTCTGCTGTATTGTTCTGATCTCAGCCCGGCTGTCTGCCAGTTTAACAATGATTGACCAAGAACACAGACATCAGCTAGTTTGCAGAGGCTTTGACTTTCACTGTGTGGCCACATCAAAAAGGGAAATAGTGTGTCCCATTTAGCAATTTATGGTATCTCTTGCCCTATTTTTAGCACAGGCTTTGCTGAAAAGATATGGTGGATTTTAAATGTCTCTATATTGCTGAGAATTATCAAATACATACAAAGAAACATGGAGGCAAGACTGTGCTCTACAGCATGTACGCGTATGTTTGACCTTTAAAAACTAATTGATGGACCTGATTCTGATTCTGGTGGCCTTTTTTACCAGAAAACATTTACTGTGGCAGCAGGAAGTATTTTTACAAGAAAGAACATACTGTAGGTCTGCATTTTAGTCACACATTTAAAAAAGGCTTCAGATTAAACTATTCCTGATGAAGTTGGATGGTTGATGTTTTCTGTTAATGGTTAAATACCATACTCTAAATAGGAAGTGGAAGAATCATCACCCATTTGTTTTTGGATTACGAATAAGTACTTTTTAAATGTCCAATCTCTTAGCTTTTATGAACTAAAAACACACTGTCAAAAGTGTTAACATGGAGAACAAACAAGGTAGTCTTAGCCTAAATGACGCACTGCTTTTTGTCTATTTTTTATTCTTGCTATCAAAAACGTGATCATTTTTTGTTATATAACAGAACTAATATTTATGTTTTTATTAAAGGGGACCTATCATGCAAAATGCACTTTTTTATGTCTTTTATACATAAATATGTGTCCCCGGTGTGTAAGGGAACTCACAAAGTGTCTTTTCCTCCGTGCGCAAATTTCTAAAAACGGGGGTAGAACAGAGCTGATCCAGATTTGCCATCCGATATGACGTGATTTACGTTTTATCGGATTATGGACCTACGGCCCTATCAGACACATCACTATCAGAATCAATGCCTGACGTGTTTTGGACGTAATATGGTCTTTGTTTACATTAGCAAGCATCGCTAACACTCAGAGCTAACCTGTACTGGAGAGAGTATGTGTAAAACAGCTGGATATAAAAAGGAACTCACCTTGGGATAAACCCGCAAGAGAAAAAGCATTTGAGCTCCATACTGTTTCAGAAATAATCCTTGATGTGGTTTTGAACACAATATGGCGTTTCATCATCGCAGCAGAGACCGCATCTGCCTGGTCCCGCGTGAGCAGGCATAAGTTCCGCCCCCTCATTTTAAAATTTTATTTTTTTTAAAGCTTTATACCCCGGATCAGCACTTTAGTAACAGGGCTGAAATAGAGGGATATGAGGCATGGCTTGAATGGGTGATCTGTTATGTCTGGTATTTTGAGCAAAACACTTCATAAACATGTTTTTATATATTTTTATATATCTAAGACCTATGCTATTGCCTAAAAATAGCATGATAGGTGACCTTTAAAATAAATATACAATTACAGTTAAGTAACAGATTCCTTGCACCAGAAAATGCCAAAGAATCATAGAAACCTCACACAGGGAACCACACTTCAAAGAGGCAGAAGTACAGCTGAATATGATGCTAAAAATATTGTGTTTTGTCAAAATTAGTCAAGGGCTCTTTGTTGTCCGTACATAGCAGTGGTCACATCATCATAGGTGTAATTGGCTCATGTTCAAGTGTCTTTCTGGTTTATTATTTTCAAGATCATGTTTCTTTGTACCCACAAAGTATTTGAGAAAGAACGTGGGATCATTTACTTAACAGGCGTGTCAGGACGCTGGCGGATTTCATAATCAGCTTCATCAAGATGAAAATAAGTCACATTTAGTTTAGACAATATGATGGAAAAATAACATCTTTGGAATTGGAAGTCATCTGTGTGGCAACTTTTAGCTTTCTCTGTGAGATACGTGCACAATAATTTGTCTTTGACAGAAGTGTGTAAGCTGCAGAAGATCAAGGGACTGCTGCGGACAATGCTCCCATTTGACATTACATTGTACCGTACATTGCAAAAATATGGTGATTATATCAAACTTCACACCAATTTTATTTGTATTGCCAAATTTCCAACAATCTGCTAAAATAATTTCGTTAAAAAAGAAAATCCGGAGGGCCGAGAGGAACAAGATGGCAGCCTGAGCTGAGAGCTCCGCACAACCTCAGTGATTAATTTGAGTTTTTTACCTCCACTCAGAGAAAAAGCTTAACATCTTTATTGACTATAGTTAAGAGTTGACATCTAAGGAAAGACGCTTGCTACAAAAAGAAAGAAAAAGAAGGAAGGATGCCAAAAAAAAAAACACGAGGCAACCAAGACCTACCAGAACCGGAGGATGAGTCTCAAGAGGATGATAGAAATCCTTAGTTTGCTGAGATAATGTCCGAGTTAAAATCTCAACGTTCTGAGATAATTAATCGTCTCGATGGAATTGATAATCGTTTGGAGATTGTGACTAGTCAAGTCTCAACAATGAAAGAAGCACTAGCTACAACAAACCAGGCCCTTGAGAATCAACTTCAGCGTATGGACGAAGCTGAACAAAGAATTTCGACATTAGAAGACACCTTACAAACTACAGCACAGGACCTTCACAGAGCCGAAAAGTTGATAAAGACGCTGGAATCTAAGACGGATGATCTAGAAAATAGAGGGAGATGTAAAAACCTTGTTTTACTAGGGCTCCCAGAGAAGTCAGAAGGCAGCCAATTACTACTTCAATATATTCAACAAAAACTATCTTCCTGGCTCAAACTCTCCCTCGATCAGAACCTAGAATTGGAGCGGGTTCACCGCTCTCTACGACCATATCCCGAACCAGGGAAGCCTCCAAGACCAATTATGATCCGCTTTCTACGAGTCAGAGATAAAGAAATGATACTGCAGTCTGCGAAGAAAATGTCAATCCACGAGGGTAATACTAAACTCACCATTCGCCAGGATCTTTTTGCAGAGGTACGCCGAAAGTGCAAGGAGTTCGACCTGGTGATCAAATGATTCCTCGAAANTGTGAGCGGCACTACTTCATATATATATATATATATATATAAAAAGCTGCAAGATAAATTAACCGGATATATTGGCATATCTGCAGTATGGAACGCAGAATCTGCGTTCCATACTGCAGATATGCCAATATATCCGGTTAATTTATCTTGCAGCTTTTTATATATATATATATATATATATGAAGTAGTGCCGCTCACACTGTTTGGACTTAATATGACCTTAACTAATTGATGTGTTGGCAGAGGTTGAGTCCAAGGAACTCCATATGTGCGCATGGCAGTGCGTAGCTGCAAATAGAAAAAGAAGAGCCAGGCACATTATACGTGTCTTTCAATTATTGGAAGGACATCAAGCCATTGTCGTTGGTTATGTCAGAAAGATAATGTATTCCTAGAGTTTGAAATTGTGGGAATTGGATTGCTTTTTTTCCAATACGTAAAAGGTTATGAAAAATTGGTAAGTTACTATGCCAATCTACAGACCAATTGCACAATTTCTCTACATGTTTCCACACTTTCACAGCTTGGCCAATAATTGGTCACAATGTATGCATACTGTCATATGGCGACATGGCAGAAAATAAGACATCACCAAGTGTAAGGGGGTAGACTATACTTCTTTCAATTTTAATCCAAGGTACATTGGTGCTTTCATCAATCCAGTTTTTCAAGGCTCGAAGCATAAAGTAATAAAAATAAAGTTCGAGATCGGGAACATTAAGGCCTTAAGGTTTTTGTCATATTGTAGAACCTTGTATCTGATTCTTGGGTATTGGTTTTTCCAAATATATTTTTAAATCCTATTCTGAAGTTTGTCCCAAAAGCCGTCTGGTGGAGATAAAGGTTCATTCATTCATTTTTATGATTGAAATTCGTCCTGCTAAAGAAATTGTTATATTAATCCACTTTTTTAGTTCATCTTTAATTGTTGTATACTGTACATTCTTTTGTAGTTCTTTGCTACTATTGTGTCTAATGAGGCATATATATTGATTCAAAAATACTTAAAGTGTTGGACGATCTGCAATTCTGTATTTAGGTTTATTTCAACCATGGCACTATTGAGGGGTAAAATACATGATTTATTCAAATTGATCTTGTAACCAGATATGGAACTAAATTGGTTGAAGATATTTAACTGCTATAAATATACAGTTTATAGGATAGTAGATATAAAATTGTTTCAGAAAAGTAAGAAAAAAAAAATAATGAATGGTTGTGAAACATTGGGAGCTCGTTACAAACAACCACTATTACTATAGTTGTCATAAAAAGGGCAGTTTTGGAATCTACACAGCAGTGCATTTTGTGAAATTAGGGGGAGTTAATTAAAAAATAGATCAGATACATGGACTGACATAATCTTGCCGAACCATCCCTCAGTGCAAGAAGCATCTAATATTTGTTCTGAAGCTACATTTTGATTTGCAGATAAAACTCTGATGCAACAGCCATGCATTTTGGCAGATTGAGATGAGTATTAAAAAAAAAAAGTTCAGTCAAAGCAGGAGGCACTACTTTATGAATCTGGACCACTCGCATCCATCTCATTTGACAGAACCATTTCCAGTAGAACTCATTCCCACGTCTACTGCGGTTCTTTGATGCCATCAGTGAGGATTAGATTAGCAAAACGCAAAGTTTTTGGAGGAGAAGGAGAGCATCCCGGGCCTGCTGTCCTTCCCTGCCCATTGTGAAGGACATTTCCCTCTTCCTGACTGCCCAATCAATCAACCTCCTGCAGGGAGAGGGAGCTTCCTTGTCCCTGTCACAACAAGTGATTGCCTTGGCTGCAGCAACAGCACAACGTCAAGCTCTCAGCAGCTCATAATCGTCCTTACCTGACAAAACTGTCCCAGCAGAAGCAGGTATGGGGTTGAATGAGAAATGTAGTACCCGATATTTTTACTATATTGTATGAATTCATATGCAAGGTTGTTCATGTAATAGCATAGTAGCATATGTATAAAAATGGTTTGCAAATCAGGAGAAAAACTTGAAACTTGAGTTAGATGAATCTATCACAGTGAGCTTCATGTTTTTTATTGTAACTTTAACTCCGATTAGCCTGGCACGCAGCTTCGCAACTTACGTAATCGTCACTGTCATTCTTCATTACACCCGTCTTTTCAAGCTTTGATGTTTTACTCTCAGAGAGCACACTTGTCTCTCTAAAGGCAGTGAGTGCAAATAATTTCTCTGTCAGTTTCCAAATCATTAAAAAGCCTGCAGTTTGAAAGTGTGAAAGTCAGAAATGGATTGTTAAATACAGACTTTACCTATCATTATGAAAAATCATTTCACAGTACATCTTGCTGACGTCAGATATGATTGTATGTTATGAGGGATTAAAGAGAAAAATTTTGCTGAAGTACTAAGAGAACATTCATGTATTTCTTTAAAAAAGAATAACAGTATAAAAAATCCTCTTTTAAAAGATATATAGTGGATTTGTTCTACAGTATACAAAAAAAGAGCTATCGTCTAGCTAGCTGGTGAATCTAATTATTTACATGAAATCTTCATTAATTAATTAAAAAGTTATTTATTTTACTGGCAAGGAATATGTAAGAATATAAATCAAAAAAGACTATACCTTTTGCACCAAACGCTGTCTATTAAAAAAGTTCTACAATAGACAGCACAAGGTTTTTATTACCTACCTTTCATTTTCATGGTTTAAAATGTGACCTCTTTTATCTAAAGGTGCTGACTTTGACTGTAGCCTTTCTTATTGGAAAATTTCATGCATTTCCATTCACATTATTCAGAACTTTTAAGTCTATAAAATTGCAGATTTATGAATCCCTTTTATCATAAAAATACAATATGAAAACCTATTCATAAATGTAAAGTGTTGAAGACATAGAGCCAGCCTCTGTGACTGTGCTCCTGCTGGCTGGATGAGTTCAAGTGTGTTAGCTGACAAACCTGCTCCATGTCATAGATCCTTTAGAAAATGTGAGGTAAATTTGGCTCACAAGCCGCAAATCATCTGATCCACCCTTTGGTTTTTATACTGTAAAATGTGTTTCATTGTTAGAAAAAGGAGAAGTCAAGTGATATATTTGCAGCCCAAAATAACATGTTTTTACTTTGCTAAACTGAACTTAAATGATGTATATACATGTAGATGTATTGAACTGTGAACCTGCAAGATTAGAAGTTTTGCAAATTGTTTCTGAGTGCCTCTTAGTTGAAATGACCTCTGGCTGTAAAGTGATGGTGAATAGCCCTTTGGGAAAGGAGACACAGGGTGTGCAGGCTGCCATGAAGGTAGCCTAACGCGAGAGACATGGAAACAAAGGAACAGTTACAAAGTGAAAGTGGGTGCTTTTAGTTCTATTTCTGGCCTTTTTTTGAATCCAGGTGAGTGAAGTGAAGCTGTTGCTTGTCTGCTCTACTCAGCCTCAGGCACCATTTTCTACTTTCATTTTTTTAACACTGAATCGTCAAATGAGACCTATTGTCAGAGGCAATGCTTTGGCTTGAAAAATTCACCAAATTATTTCTAAAAAGAATTGCTTAGGTGCAAAAGCAAATCAAAGTCTTAAAATATATAAGACTAGATTATATCATCCTATCTAATTTGTATTCATCCTGATAGACTCTTGCTCTAGTAAAATGTGTAACGGTATTTTGTTGTGAAAAGGCAGTAATCTAAAGGTATGCGCAGGCTTCCAATTATTGCCATTTCCATTTTCAGCTAATGTTGTACTGGCTGCAAATGGGAGGGGGGAGGGGGGGCTAAAAGGCTACCCTAAAGGTTTTCTTGGAATCACCAAGAGATTCTGTTTTCATTTCAGACCAAAAGGCATCATAGTGTTGTGCTCTCTGAAAGAGAATTATGTTCACATAAGTGCAGTATGTTCGCGGTGGTAATAATGAAAAGCAAAAGCTGAAATGAGTTTTGGGAAAGAAATGTTTTCCTGTTTTTGCTTGGCAGTGCATGTTATACAGAAACATGACTGCAAACCAGATAACCTTTACTGCATATCAGACGGGAAATCCTCTTTCATCAGGGGAGAGGCGATGGAAGGCGCATGTCCCCACGGATGCCTCCATATCCCTATGATGATGGCTGGACAGAAAGATCAGGGATAAAACAAACCAACCAGAGAAGTAATATTTCCTCCGAGGCTGTAATATAATGGCTCGGATCTTAGCTCTGATAGATTTTGCTGCGACACTGTGTAAAGAAAATGTCCACACTATCAAGGTTCCATCTGTAAGAGCAAACAATGCCGAGATGGGTCGGCGGCTAGTTTATTTGTTTCACGTTTGTTCTCCGCTCCCTGCGGATAATAGTTTGCACAGAAGTGTCATTGAATAAAACAGACAAACATTTAAGCGGAGCGCTGCCCTGACTGTAAAACAGTCTCTGAAACCAGCTGTATCGATTTCTTGTCCCGGGCACACAAACACAGCAGTGGGGTAAAGTACCACCTTTATCTCGACTTTCCATCGCAGCTGTGACTGATAGGAGAGGCCCTTTGCTAACAGGCCTGTCCTCTACATACATGGACAGGTCGGACCAGCTGTACATTGTCCTCCACACAAACCCTGCCAGCCCCGCCAGCAAACAGTTACAGTATTTGACAAATGGACTGATGCTATCTCGCTCAACAATACATTGACTTCAACAAAAAGCAATTCACAGGGACATTTCGGTATTTATAAATGTCAACTTAAGTAAAAGCTCAGGTCTCCCGCTGCAAAGGTTTTGTAATTAAAGGTCAGCATTTGTGATAAAGCTGTTGTTTTTTTCAAACTATTCCATTTTTCCATTTTATTTTCTCACACTGAGGGAAAGCACTGAAAACAATCTAAGATTAGAGGTAAAGGTCTGCATTCCGTCAAGACTCGGGGAAAGTATAAGTGGGGGTGCGACAGATACTAATTTTAAGATTAGCTGTATATTCTCAAGGTTTGACACATAACGTAGTCCACAGAGCAGAGGATATGAATACTAATGCAATATATAGCTAGGAATAAGAATGCACCAATCTTACTTCATATTTTTTTTATCATTTTAAGTCCCAAGCCACATGCAAGGTCATTTTTACTTTCCAACTTTCATATCCACAGTGAAAACCTGCATTCGAACTATTTTATCGATTTGTGATAGTGACCTTCTAAGTAGATTAATGCCGGCTACTATATGTGTGTCCGTCCGCCACACATCAAGCTTTTCCCCCGACATCCTATGAGCTGTCAGCAGAGAGCACCGGTGGGAGGAACAACTCAATTTGAGTGGACCAAGTGCAGAAGTGAAGCAAATAAATAAATAAATAAATGTAGAATGTCAGTGAAGGCCTAGAGAACATCAAATGAGACACTTGTTTCCACTCCAGTAACATGGTGACAGATAAAGAGGGGGATAGCCTCCCTCTGCAGAGCACGACCCTCTCTACTGTCCACATCATGCCAGACAAGGCGGTATGATTCTTCAAGAATAACCAGGATCAAACCCACAGGTATATCTATCATTGCTAGGGCTGCCCCCAATTAATCGTCTAAAAGTTAGTTAGTGAAAAAAGTATTTTTTCATTTATCTAATATTGTCGGGCAGGAAGTGTGGGATCCTTCTGAGCATGCAGAGCAGCTTCCTGAAAACCGCCTTCATAACAAAACACGGAGCTTAATTATCCCCAACAACGTGTGTTCCTTTCTCAAAATCAAAGGGAAACAGCAGCAGTGAGTCAGGCAGTAGCCTTGTATCAACATAGAGTATATAGACATATCATATATAATCATTCTGACCTCAGAAAACTATAAATCCAAGCTTTCATTTCATGATGAGGGCGTAATGTGCAGAGTTATTTGTGTCGACGCACATATTTATTAGTGTTTTCTGTTTCCTGACGACTATTGGTCAACTAGAAAAATCTTTATTGGAGGGCAACCCTAATGATTACAATATTAGAAGTAACACAAATCAATCTTGTTATAGAACAAACCCTCTGTTTTTTTTTCTATTTTAAAGCTATAATTACTGTTTAGATGATCTTCATATTTGACTGATTCTCAATGCATCAAATGTAGAATTTTTCTAAACATGGGCTACAGGAAAATACATATAGCTGATAATATTGCTATCGCAAACACTGCTGGATATATGTAAAACGTTTTAAGACTTAGTTTTTCTCAGTGACAACCAGGGGTTAAATTGGGCAGGGGCTGTCCGGGGCTAAGCCCCGGCACATAGGACGATTCTCTGACGTCATCACCCTCGAACATTTGTCATATGTTTACAAAAAACGATATATATGTTAAAACTTTTCTCGTTCTTAATATAGACTAGGGTTGGTATGTGTTGACTTCACTTTAAAATAGCAGATCTCTGTGACCGGATATAGTTTTTTCGGTTTAGTGAACGTGTGTCTCTTCCTTGGAGGAGCAGCTTCACCCGGACCCCGCTGCTCCTCCACGGCTCCTCCGCGGTCCTCCGTGCAGAGAGTTGGCAGCGGTATGTGTCGGCGTGTAGTCAGGGGAGGCAGGGGAGGGACGGACGGATTGGCCATCGGCAGAGTCGTGACTAAAGGCCCTGACACACCAGGCAGTCACCAGAGAACTCGCCGCCGCTGACGCCGACTGTTGCGTCGGCGTGTTCTCCTGCGTCTTGGCCATGTGTCGCACTGGAACACACCGCAAAGACTTCAGCCGAGCACGTATGAACTGCGCATGCGTGAGTGGCAATAACTCTTCTTACCAGCAGGCGGCGGTAGTGTGTATTCGTCATTCAAAAGAGGCAACAACCGGAAGACAGAGAAGAGGAACAGACTGCGTGATCTAAGCAAACAACAAATAGATTGTGCGTTCCATTTTCACTCTTGTCCATCGAAAACATGTTTCGTGAGGTACTGGAGCGATCAGCCATTGGAGTGTTGCTTGTGGAAGACATTCTCAAGCAACCGTTTCGCTTCTCATACACTGATTCGCTAGCTGAACAGCCAATCAGAGTGATTTCTTTGTCCAGTCAGCCATGAAAGGCCAAATAAGACGTGTCACGGCCGACGGTGTGGGACACAACAAATTGAGTTTGGGCGACAGGGCACGCTTCGTCGTCCGACTAACGAAAACGGCCGATTTCGGCCTGGTGTGTCAGGGCCTTTACATCCTTATGTCTCAGTGTTAAAGAGAGAAAAATGTGGCTTAGAAAATGAATACAAAATCCCCTAAAACTATATCTTTATCTTCATTTAAATATGTGTCCTATGACATATAATGAACAAAAAATATATATTGAAAAAACTAAATCAATGAATGTTGCCATAAATGTGATTATTTCATATTTGTTGTGTGGTTACCACAGATGAAGGTCACACTTACACTATTTTAATTAACTATAGAAACTGTATAAAATACTCAGATGGAAAACATTATCACTTCATACCTTTTCGTTTAACCGAGCATATTGATATTCAGCATAAGTGTACAGTATGTGTGTGTGGGGTGGCAGGAAGCTAGCTTTGCATAACACACGTACCAATCAGTACCGACAACATTCTGAGAAACAGAAGTCAGATCTGTGCAGAAGCCGCAAATACACCGAAGCAGAAGCCATGCAACAACATGCGGCCAACAACAAGAAACCTGTTGAGATTCAGTGTGGTCCCTTCTGCAGATTCACCGTCCCCTGATCTACTCCGCTGCACAATGCGTCACTTTGGAAACAGTTTTAGAGAACACAATGACAGTGTTTGCAGCGTCACACCAGATGTGATGATTATTGGATGGATTTGTCAGCACATTGATCCAGGTCTTTGACATCAAGTCCATTTCAATTTGACCAATTCATTGAAGATTTATTTTGTTTTGTATTGTTGGGTTTATCTTCCATTTTACTGTTCAATTACATTTCAATTATAAGAGAGAAACGGTAAGGTATTCTAAATGAAGAGAAATGGAGAGATATCTAAGTTAGAGACTTAAACAAGGGGAAATCTTCATTATGAGCACTTTTACTTAATTCTCACAATAATTCTTAATTGTGCTTTGCTTCCCAAATATAGGGCTATGAATGATCATAATGCAGTCTACATTATGCACGTATAAACTGCCATTTGAAAAAAGTGCTGCAAACATTGCGGGAACTGCATCTTTTGTACACATGTTCAAGATCAATTCTGTGACCTTCCTTTTCCGCATTGGTAGAATCTAACCCTCTAAATAAATAAATAAATGTGCAGTAAATAAAACTCAGGTTGCCTCTTACCATTTACCAAAGCATACAGATCATCTCAAAGCTACAACAAATGAAGCTTATGTAAAGATGAAATTCCCCTGCATATTTGATCTTGGTCTGCGTGTAATTATTATTATTAGGTATTTCGCAAGCAGTTATTGGATCCTTGTTTATTTGATGATGAAATAAGTGCAAAGGGTGGTAAACAGAAGTGAATGCTCTTACAGGAAGGGAAGAGCTCTATTTTTAGATTTACAGTTCTTGATAAAAAAATAAATAAAAAGTCTAATAACCGGCAGCAGGCAGGAAGTCAGAACTGTTTAAAATAGTGTTGCATGCACGTCTCACCCCTTTCACTGATCTGTGTGTGTGTGTGTGTGTGTGTGTGTGTGTGTGTGTGTGTGTGTGTGTGTGTGTGTGTGTGTGTGTGTGTGTGTGTGTGTTTTTTGTAACATGGCATTTAAGACAAATCCAATAAAAAGACAGTGACCTTACTTCAATGGAAACAAACAGACTTATGATTTATGGGAAATTGACCATAAAATGAAAGGATCGGTCGGACCATAAAATGTTCCAAATTTTTCGGATAAAGTAAATTTTTGTCCCGGTAGTTTAAACTTATTAAAAATAGGAGAAAAACTTTAACAGGAGCAAGACAAAACCATTATGCTTAAGGATAAGGTGTACAAAGGTGTATCTCATCCCTTTGGGTCATAATTTTTTCCTGGAGCCTATAACACTTTGTCTGGTCAGACTCAATAATGTCTTCTTTGTCCGGTAACCACGCCTTAAAAGGAAAAGGGGCCGACGGAAGGTTGTACTAAGCATCTTTTGTGAACACAACAACACACAAAACGTCCTTTTGTGGGTTTGTTAATTTTATTTCGCTGTGACAATACTTCGTCGTGTAGTCACAACGCCTCTTTGTCCGGGTGAACTTTCTCTTAACACCCCCGGGCCGAAAATAGGCCCGACCCCTTCTCCTTTTACAACGTCGTAACAGGGTCGTACCTAAAAGAGAAAAAAAAAAGAAAAAATTGGGGAAAGACCTTTTAGCCTGCGTTTCGGTAAAAGAAGTTGCGCCACAAACCACACACACACACACAAACAAACCAACAACACACCACACACACAACACACACACAAAACACACACAACAACACACCAACACACACAACAACAAACACCACACACAAAAACACAACAAAAACACACACACACACACCAACACAAACAAACAACAACAACACACAACACACAACAACAACTGTGGTAGGAAGACAGTTTCAGTACAAGGGCTCGCATAAGGGACGGACCGAACGAAGTGACATTACTTGTGTGTTTGTGGGCGTCGTCTTCGCCAGCGAGGGTCCGCCGGGACGAACCGTCGTGGAAACTCGATAGGGTTTGAACACACTAAGCAATGTCTGATCTGTCGTTTTTTTCCCTTTCCTTTTGCCACTTTTATCTTTTACTCTTCATGTATTATCTATCTCCACCCCTGTCTACTCATCCTTCTTTTTTTTGCTAAACTGCGCGGTCAACCGACCTCCCCGAATTTTAACGCGTCCGTACAAGGACGCGATTGAGTCAGTTGGCTACAAAGCCAGAGCGGGACGTCTGCCCCGGCTTAAGTAGACTTGACCGTCAACGGCCAGTGAATGAACGATAGTTAGCGGAGAGTCCACTTTCCTGGCCTCCTAATGACGTCTCGGAAAGACAGGCGCTGAAGTGTGCTGTCGTCTAGAACTGACGTACTTTTTATGTAACTCCTTCCTATCTTTATGACCGGACTCCTAAAGAACTATTTAAGGGTTAACCGTTGATAAACTACCATTAATCGCAAACCCTAACCGTTTGAACGTTTAATACAATCAGACAAAAAAAAGGTTTGACGACAGTTTTAGACTGAAAAAGAACACCAATCAATGAGAAATAAAAGCTTATTATTCTGGTTTAGTAGAAGAAAAAATCCACTGGAACTAATTGTAGTATACCAAACATCTGTTAACTTTCAACCTAAATTAAATTTTTAGGACTCCGAAGAGGTGTTTCATAGTTTACGTTTTCAGTTTCACAAGTTGACCGCGATGAAACGAGTTCTAAAGTCAGTAAGTCGTACCTCTTTCGGTACCTTTAGCTAAAGCTGACTCGGTCAAGTTTCCGACCTTAAACTCTCTTCTAAATCTAAATTCCGTAACAGGCACAAAAGGTGGCGTCTCTCGGTCGAAAGACAGGACTTTTCAACCAAGTTTGAACCCGGGATCGGCATAAACGGGCGGGTCCCTGTTTCTCGACCTCCAGTCTCGACTCCGTCCTAAGTGGAATCGTAACCCGTCAAGTAAGTACACTTCGTTCCTTCATCTCCTACAATACTATTAACCACAAACGTTAGTAACCGCAATTCTATTTTTTCAATGTCCGTTGTTTGAGGCTGCTCGAGTCTATAACTAAAATAAACTCCTCCCAAAGTAACACACGACGAGTAATCACCTTTTCGGTCAACTGCATGTCCACTGCGTTACTGGCCGAAGATAGTCGCTATATTACCAGAGCATTTTCGTTTACAAAGAATCCTACCATGCGTTCAACTTGATAGAGACCTGCTTGAGAACGAGAAACTAACCATTTGTACGGGTGGTTTTACTAGTGAAGAATGTGTGTTAGACGCATCAAAACCATTGTGTGCATTTCAAGAGGCTGGATAAGTCGAGTTCTTACTATGTAGTTGTGGAATTGTCGTAATAACCGAACCTGTGTGTGTGTGTGTGTGTGTGTGTGTGGTGTGTGTGGTGTGTGTGGTGTGGTGGTGTGCGACAGGTGGACAAACGGTCGTCCCGACCTACTCATCGGTCGGATTGCGCAGACGACCACTGTAGTAGTTGTAGTCCTGTGCCGGGGTCGCCTGTGCGCCCGGGTTGTCGTCGTTTACAAAAATGGTAATCAACGTCCCGCAGACTGATATTTTTACAGTGTCTATTTGTTAGTACTAATTGTCTTACGATAACTCGTAAACAGGAACCTCGCCCTTCAAAAGGTTAACTTAACAGTGAAATACCCAATGTGGAAAGAGTGTAAGGGAACATATGTAACACATGTCGTAGGGAGTGACTTTGTAATCCTCTCTAGTGCGGACCGTTGTACGAAGTAATATGAGAATTAACTTATTCCAAAGATGGTAAGCCAAGGTGGCCCGGAATCCTGTGAACTTCCTGTCTCTTTCTCAAAAAAAGCGCTACACTAAGTAAACAGAAGTTCCAAAGAAGTCTATTTACGTAGATAGTGTATTACTTCACAAATGGAGCGCAAACGGTCACCGGCCAAACAACTAAGTCACCTATACAAAAATTCCTGACCCGTGTAGTCTACTTATTGGCGAGAGTATGTATAAAATGTAAAATTTATAAAGTGTAACGTTATCACACTATTATTTTCTAATCAAACGGGTCTTATACGTCCCTCAAATCTTTTTTCGTTTATCCCGAGGTCTTATTACTGGTTACAAAAGTAATAGGTTAGTAGAATGGTATAGATAGATGATAAGTCAAAGTAAAAACCAGATTTTTAACAAAGAATGTAAAAAGTTTTTCACGGGAGGATTTAAAGGATTTCGGTTCCCACTATAGTCAGGTATTGGTTTCGATTAGAGGAGGACCGGATTGAATTACAAAATTAAATTAATAGTATGGAAAACTAGACGGATCAAGCTGATTAGCAAGTCGGCTCTATAGAAACACCGAAGAGAACTCTATAGAAACGTAGGACTCTTTCAGTCGGAAGTTTTATATTGACAAATCAAACGAGTCTTATGTAAAACCTGTTGACAATAAAGAAACATTTTAATAGCTGAAAGCGACAAACTGTGATAACTAATTTTTCCGTCCAATTGAGAAATGTCGGATCTACGGAACCGAAGACGCTTTCCACTCTAACAAACTGCCCGACCCGAAAGTACTTGTCTTTTCCGAGACCGATCCAGAGGTAAAAAGACGGACATCAAATTGCTAGGACATACTTTACCGACGTGCCAGTCCTTCATTCTTTTGACACCCTCCCACAAACAACCGTAACGACCTCGACCTATTACCACATTTTACCGTCACTTTCACACCTCGGCACTTACACTCCTCTGGGCGTTTCTACAAGAAGCAGGACCACCTTCACTGACACTGGAACCACTGCCAAAGCTATCCCAACGTCTTATAAAAAAGTGGTGACAATAATGTGTAGGGTGGTTTAAACGAACTCCGATGTGAGTGACTACACCAACGGACACTTGCGAGACGCCAACGTCGCAACAGTGCTAAGATGCCAAGACAAAGATGGATCATTAGTCAGCAAGGTAAAACCGAGACGAAAGTCCCTCTTCGAAGATATCCTCGCCGGGTCGGTCGTCCGCGACGCTAGAGGTCCCCTCCGAAAGACTCCGTCTGAGTTTACCTAAACGGGAAACACGACTCCCGCCCTCCAAATTCTAGAGTTTACGTCGTCACAAATGTAAAAGTGACTCCTCAAGGGGTCTCTGCCCTATTCCTAGACTTCTTCGGACGTCAAACGGGACGAGAAGATTATTCTTCAAGTCTGCTCCGACGTTTTCAAAACCGTCAGATGACAATAACTTGTGTTTCTAATTGCCGGATGTTAATGCGGAAATCCGTATGTAAACTGTAGAATACCCCAATTTTCATACAATGAAAATAAAAATTGAAAAATAAAATCAATTAACATAGAAAACCCCGAACCCAAACAAGCCGAGAAGGGGAAGAAAGGTTTTAGTTGAATTAAACCCAGTGTTCGGTTTGAGAGTTACTTGTACGAGGTGGTGACCTTACCCAATTAACCTTTACATTTTGACAAATGTCACGGCGCCGAGTTGGGCTTTGTTGTTTTTAGCGGTTCCGCCAGGGCAGAGGGGATGCCGGAGAATCCTTTATGGTACGTTGCGTATGACACTTTAAGGGTAAATGTTGCATACACATAATCGTACGGTTGACTTCAAGAGGTGTAAGAAACCTCGTAATTTCTTCCCCGCTCTACTTCCGTACCCTAGACGACCAAATTGACACAATGCTCGCAGCCCTCCCTAAGGGAAGAGCCGGGGCCAGAGACTCGCTGGGGCGGGGTGTCCTCCTGCCGACGGTCCCTCGCGGAGACCCGTGTTACATCGGTTGTTTTCCGGGCCCGGAGAAGTGAGCCACGACCCCCGGCTCGGAGCATCTAAAGGGGGTGTTGGGTCGTCCCCTGGAAGAATTAGAAAAGGCGGGGAGAAGTGAAAACCTGAGAGGAGAGGGAAATTTAAGGTCCCAAGAAAAAGGAGGACCCCCCAAAGACCGTAGGACAAGAAACGTACTGGACGAAGCGGGCGTTGATCTAGTCGGAACGTGCCCCTCCAACCGAGTCAAAGTGGGTCGACCAAATACATGTGAGTCACACCAGCATATTCAAGTGAAAGGGAAAAAAAAAAAAGAACAACAACGGGCTCGAAAATTTATTGTGTAGTTTTTGTGCGAAAGCAACTACGGTAAATTCCGTTGCGAGAAACGGGGAAGCGCATGTGATTCCACCTCAGAAGCGTGAATTAGTAGGTGCTGACGGAACAAAATTAAACACGTTTTGAGCGAGAAAATCACCAAAGTAATGGTATTAGGGTAATTTGTCGTCGCCCCTTACAATCCACAACCCACTGTAATATACGGTCAGAAACTTCGTGTGTGACAGCAATGGGTTTCCAGATTTGTCGCAAATCCGCGGAAGATATATATGTCAAGAGAACCATCCCTGGATAATTAATATATGTCAGAATAGCCATCCCTGGACACAAAAAATTTACGATAGTGAAATAATGAATAAGAAGTAGGTCGTTTTATCTAGCGTTGGAAATGACATACACCGAAGACGAGAGATGCGGTATACATGGTAAAATACCCGTTTAGTAAAAGAAGTCATCTGAGTTCGTACGAAGGAAAAGTAAAAAGTATTGTAGCCGGTTATTTTTTCTATAATACGTGTCTAATAACGTGAGAACAAACACAAAAAGATTTGAGATCCAAGTCGAAGATTAAATCTAAAAAAAAAAGTAACGGATATAAATTCTTAACATATTACATATACAGAAAGAATGCGGGTAAAGATTTGCAAAACTGGAGGACGACGAAAGTGTCTCGCTATCTCCCACTACGGAATAAGTTCCGGACCGGGGGTAAAAAGTGAGAGATTAATACGGTGAATAATGGGTTTTTTATTTATAAAAGACGAAATGGAAAAGAATTAACGAGGTTTGACGGCGACTTTAACACGGAAAACAAAGGCTTTAACGTTGTTGTTCTGCTGAACACTAAACGTCGTGACGCTGTTATGTGGAAAACCGATAGAGATATCAGATTCGCCTCGTATTCTGGGTAAAATCACAAGGAATTTCTCACAATAGTTAACCGAATACAAATGTCTTTTGTGGACAAATTATAAGAGACTACTTTTACGGTTCGCAATTTAGGACGGTCACAAATAGAATGGCTACAAACGAGACACGAGCCGTATGTCTTTTTTCCACCCTATTGAGATTATTATTTATTCACTTGGTGTTGGTGTGCGGTGTTGTGTGTGTGGTTTGTGTGGTTGTGTGGTGTGTGGTGTCCTAAAAGTAGAGTCAGAAACCGACGCCTACAGGTTTGTGACAGGGACTTTAACTGTTGATTTAATGACTAAGATTTATGGTATGAAATTTCGCGACGACCCTTTCAGTACTTTGAAGGACGTCTAAGAGGAAAGATAAATTTCCTTGTCTAGTTTTTTCCGATAAATGTGTCTGACTGTTACATGGTCCGAAAACACAACTTAAACGAACTGGGTGTCCAAAAAAAAAATTAAAGTGTTGTTCACTGTCTGTTAGTTTCTTTTGCTTATTTGGTTAGATAAAGTCAAACTATTTTTTGCTAAAAATGAACGACACAGTGATCAGGAGTTTTGATTACGGAGTCCTCTTCCAAACTTCACATAGTCCCTAGTTCTTACTCAAACAGTACGCGTGTACCATCACAGTGATGAAAGCTCACTTGTACTAGCTCGGCTACAAGACGGCGGACTGGAACACGAACACGTAAATTGAGTCCGTCCTGACTGTCTAAAAGGGATACAATACAACCGGGCTATTTCGCCGACTAAGCCCATACTCTGTGGTGTGTGTGGTGTGTG
>NW_011333360.1:24764-27084 GCF_000735185.1 Notothenia coriiceps | reverse complement strand
ATTACGATTGCGAGTCTTACAGTGCCAACCCCCCTCGCATCATTGCAAATTTCCGGGACAACGCACACCCCCGGCTTTAGCCGGGCAAAAGCAATCGAGCCTGACTAGTTCGCACGGGACAGCCGGTTTGAGTTAAACAACACAGGGTGTGGCAGCGGAACTGTCGCAGAGATACAACCGGAAAGTGTACCGACTGACTGTTTCTATTAGTAGACATGAACCGACAAGTGGCGATACGCTTAGTCACATACTCTTCGCTTTGCCAACGAAGACTCTACAGAAGGTGTTCGGTTGTGAGGTTACCGACTAGCGAGGTCATAGGAGTGCTTTTGTTCACACCTTAAAACAGAACCCCCCCCTGGTGACAACCAATAAAGACAGCAAACCCTTTTCTGGAATAAAAGATTGTTTGCTTTTGGCATTTGAAAAGTTGTGCTGATTGAGATATTAGAGTGAGGGATGATAACGGTGAAAGGGTTTTACATTTTTCATGGCAAGACAGTATTTCAATCACAACTAATCAATTTTTGACGAAGCCTAAGGAAATAATGCATCTCGACGGTATTTGTGTCCTATTATTCCTTGATAAAAGGCAATACTACAGTAAGTGTTTTTTCTTCTTCTTTGGAGTAAAACAAGTGTCATTATGGAGTGTTGGGTGGGCATGTGGTTAGGGCAATAAAAATAGTTCCTCAAAAGATAGCCTTGAATTTTCACTCCTTGCAGATCGTTGCTGGATTTGTTAATAGTTTGAGCAAAAGGACTCTGATTAATCATAATATTCATGAGGCTCCAGCAACAGAGTGGGAGTGACCTTGACTTTTCCCTCAATGTGCTTATGCAAGCCCTGAAGTCAAGGAATATCAAAGGGGACACAGTCCTGAAGATCTGGGGCAGAGACATCTCCAACATCCGTCACACACCTCTGGGCTAAACTAACTCTTGGAGAGGCTGAACCACACTGAGTTAAATATCAGACTTTAAGTGGTCTTCCTAAGTTAAGGTTCTGGCCAGATTCAGAGAAGCTGGAGCAGTGTAAATGTGCCAGAGAAATTATAATGGATATAAATACAGCTGAACAATAAAATAATGTGAATACTACATTGTTATAATCTTTCCTTGATTAAGAAGTTTGAACTAATCAAACAATTATTATTATTTAGTTCTTTGTGTGAAGTTTTAATAATTTAGCCAATCAAGCTGAAGACAATCAGGGCGCAGTTTACTTGTACTCTGTCACAGTTGCATATAAATATAATGAGGCCATCGACTGGCTAGGAACGTGGGAGAGAATAAAAACAATAAAAGATCAGTAAAGTACTTAGTAAAATAAGAGTACAGCAAACCCTACAAAAAGGAAATGTTTGATTAAAAAAAAAGCCATTTAGATGTGAAGTGGATAAACATTGGTCGCTATAAAACATAGGAGGCCTGGACAAATACATTATTTACGCCTCTGCCCATTCCAGAGAAAGGCAACAGAAATGACTGATCTCTTTTATGTGCCATACCAATGCACCCGGCCAAATGTACATTTGTGCTGTGCCCTATCATTCAACTTGTGCTCAACGTCTTCATGAAATTAAGGCCTGATAAAAAATAAGGCAGCAGGTAATGATATAATCAGTGACTAAGTCTGTCTACTTTTTGCATTCTGTGAGCCAAAGACAACTCAAAATGTCAATCCACTGGAGTATCGCTTTATATCAATTCTCAAAAACATTAAAGTTTTTATTAATATTTTATCAGGTATCCTGTCCCAAACATGTTTTCATTGATTGCAGCGTTTCCGCCAGGGGGGGGTGTCTTGCCGTAATTTCCAAAAAAATAAATAATTCGCAAGAAGATCAAGAGTTTTTATAGCTTGAAATGACGAAAAGGAAAAAGGACAAGGACAAGGATATCCCTCTGTTGGAGGGGCAAAGGAGTCTGGTGGGATTCTTTTTGCCTTGACGGGGGGTGCTAGTGCACGCGCGTGAACTGCGAGTGCCGGAGCCTCGCAGCTGCAAAACTGAGGCTCCGTCATAAACTGTGGTAAAATTAAGAGCCGTTTAGGAGCTGAAAGAGCCGGAACTTCTGAAAAGAGCTGGAATTCCCATCACTAATACGTAAAGAGATGCTGCAGTCGAATAGTCCATTTAGCTTAGGAACCTTCCTAACCGAGTGAAATGAGCCGGAAGTCCCTCAGTGGAAGCCATGATAAGTGCCGTTCGAATTCTAGAATCTAGAGAATTCGAACGGAGAAATATGAACGTTAGTTTTTACTGAAATTATCAAATAAAGTCAACATTTCACAGTGTTTACTGAGCTGTGTGGGGTT
>NW_011333360.1:23987-24724 GCF_000735185.1 Notothenia coriiceps | reverse complement strand
AGCTAGCTCGCATCAGCTCCAGTTACGCTCCCATTAGCTCCCGATAGCTCTTGTTAGCTCCGGTCGCTAACTCACCTTAACGAAGGCGTTTTCCGGGGATCCAGCAATCCCGGTGTCTCCCCCTGGTGTCCGTGTGTCTTCCCCCGGTGTCCCGGTGTCTCCTGAGGCCCATAAACCCTCCCGGTCCTCCGGTAAATCCTCCGGAGCTGCGGAGGCCATGGCTGCAGTCGAATAGTCCATTTAGCTTAGGAACCTTCCTAATCGAGTGAAATGGCCCGGAAGTCCCTCAGTGGCAGCCATGATAAGTGCCGTTCGAATTCTAGATGATAGGAAAGGAGGTTTCAAACTTCCTTTATAACCTCCTTTAGCTTAGGAACCACTGGACCTCCCTCATGGAGAGGAGAAAATGCTGCCCCACAAGGCAAATTTTTCGAAATTATTTCGTGAGCAATTGAAGTACTATAATTAGAAGAGGCAGCGGTACTTAAGCCAACAAAGGCACACTTGCCATGGCCGATTACTGAGATAGAATTAACACAACCAATAACTAAATAAAATTAAATAAACTAATACCTTGTCATCAATTACTCAACCTTACTACACCTACTACGCTATGAGTACATGTCATCACACGCACAATACGTGGAAATTCAACAAACGTTTAGCGGTTTTTCCGTTCTCTTCTTCTTCTTCTCTCCTCCGCCGGGACTACAACACTCTGCCGTTTACGACGCTGC
>NW_011333360.1:23129-23943 GCF_000735185.1 Notothenia coriiceps | reverse complement strand
CCGGTTGTGTATTTTCAAATTCTAGCTCACTCGAGCTGGTTTCTCCAAAATTACCTACCCCACCTTTGAATAAAAAAAAAATTAATAAAAAAAATTAATTAATCTTTTTTTTTTTTTTATATGTCAGATTCCTCCACGTACCACTAGCGGGAGCTGGCGTACCAACAGTGGTACGCGTACCACAGGTTGAGAACCACTGCTCTAGATGATAGGAAAGGAGGTTTCAAACTTCCTTTATAACCTCCTTTAGCTGGACCTCCCTTACCGAAAGGAGAGGAGAAAATGCTGCCCCACAATGCCTTGCAGCCGCAGCATTTGCCGTCACACAACAGTCGGCCGTTCACGGAAACAAACGATTATGACGGATAAATTATATCATGAAAGTTACAGTGCTTATTAAGCATTTTAAAACGTATGTGGTAAGTTGCCAAAGTGCTTTGTTTTGAACGTTCATCAGTATTATAATCAAAAAGAGAAATATGAACGTTAGTTTTTACTGAAATGATCAAATAAAGTCAACATTTCACTGAGCTGTGTGGGGTTTGTTCAACTTTTAAAAGATGTTTGAATGGTGNATATCATGAAAGTTACAGTGCTTATTAAGCATTTTAAAACGTATGTGGTAAGTTGCCAAAGTGCTTTGTTTTGAACGTTCATCAGTATTATAATCAAAAAGAGAAATATGAACGTTAGTTTTTACTGAAATGATCAAATAAAATCAACATTTCAGTGGTGTTAAGGACTAACGTTTATAATAAATAGCCTACATTTGTATTGATTTTAAGATCTTTTCATACAATCATACGTATTGGGA
>NW_011333360.1:16791-23084 GCF_000735185.1 Notothenia coriiceps | reverse complement strand
ATACTTGCCACGCTGTTATCCATTTGTATAAGAAGTACTGGTTTCGACCTTAAATTTATTTTTTTCCTTTCACATTTGAACTACGATGCAGCAGTGTGAAGAAGGGAGCCAGGTTAATTATGTTCTACTCTAGGGTTATCGCATACTAACATACTTTTTGAACTTTTAATGTTTACATAAATCAACTCATATTGGCAATCAGGATGGTGGATAGTGACACCGTGGCCGACTTTACAGAAAGTCTCGATCGAATTTCGGATGAGTACAGATTCGTATTGACGAGGGGTAGAGAGTGTGACAGGTGAGACCGATCAAAATGACAAAGTAGTACCATCCCTGTACTTTGATGAGACATATATTGATATATATAACATAGATTTCAATAACTTCAAACAATCGACTATAGAAGTCTCTAGACTTAATTGCAAAACTAACAAAAACAAACGAATAACTATAGTTCAAGTATAAATTATACAAACGCACACTACATAATACAAATCATAATGATAGAAGAAAACACAACTATCATAGTAACATATACATCCGTCATTTACACTATAGACAAAAAAAGCACATGCACAGCATACCCACCGCACACCGAACTACGAATGTGGACACTCAGAGAGAGGTTTGATCATTATGATTGGTCATGACAATAAGTCAATTATTGATTCATAAGAGTCAGTTATAGGACTTGCAAGAATCGTTTGTTTTAAGTTTCACGGTACGATACAATTTCAGGACATCATCAACACTCTTACCGGAGAGACATTAGGACCAATAATGTAAATCCACAATTGACATTGACATACTCGAGTTCATTTGTTAGATCTGCTTGCAGTTGTCAGCTTGACAATATACTAACAAATACAATTGTCTAAACAAAGAGAATAGACACACCACTCAAGAGCGCGCGTACCCAGGTCTTAATACATGAACGAGACATAAAGCACAACTAGAGAGAGGCACACTACTGCAAAAGAAACAGACAAACACCTCTCCTGACTCCGGCAGAAGGAGACACTCCCGCAGGTCCCGGACACCTCCTCGGGTACGACCGTTTCGAGCTATGGTTGGACGGTGTCCGGAATCAGACAGTGAAATAACTTATTTACACAAAATGAAATTAATAAAAATGTGGAAGACAGGTCAAAATGACATACTCTGTATACCAACTAATAAGACACAAGTGTAAGTGTGCATTCAAGAACCAAAACATAAACGTGCAGAAATACAGGTTCTACCAGGTAAAAGAATGACTTCTAACTCGAGGGGGATAATAACACTGCACCGGGTTGAGACGCGCCTATGTTCGCGTGTTCACTAACACAATCGAGCATTACACACTACCGTTTACATTATAACGCTACACATCGCTAGGTGCAACATACGACTCATTTCCGCACACACAGAGCTGTCGACGTGACAGACACGAGAAGTTGTTTACCACAATAAAAGTAGACAATAGATACCTAGAATTTTTGAGTTATCGTAGTCAAAATTAAAAGAGTATACCTACAGTATTAGAACTTAGGATCTCTCTTACACTCTAACACACTTTGCTGTACGAGGTAACACACAAAATAACTTACAGTAAACACATACATCAGAAGAACTAGAGTCCGCCAAGGACCCAATGAACACAGATGTAAGTCCGTTAGTTCCTTAACACTCCGCTCGGTGATCCTACCTTAACGCATCGAGTCAGCTTACCGGGTCGACAGCACAACAATAACGGGAGAGAATCTGTTCGCTCAAGAGGGGTTGCGACGCCGCGGAGAGTCCGGACGAGCACACCAGTCATAATAGCGCTGGGTGAAGAGTCTCTCGACGTAACATACTCAGAACACAAGGAACCAGGCGCTCGTTCGGATTATAATTAATAAAGACCCTGAGGGTCTGGACGACGACTAGGCGACTATGAAAAGGTTACATTCGAGAAGAAGATATAGTTAAGTGCCCTTGATCGTTTCCGTTAGTCGAGATGATTACTATCACATGCGAGTATCTTCCACAGACAATATAGGTGTTCTAGCTGAGAGTTTTTCCATTCCTGTACTTTCTCGGATATTGACATATAATAGTTATTTGATTCTATTATAACTTGGACAATAGTTTTGCATCACGTGGACATCTTCGAACGAAGACAACAAGTAACGATACACTATTGATTAAAACGAGCCAAAAATGTCGCTTGGAGTACAACGTCTCTATTTATCATCGTCACGAGTGATTACACATATTATTGGTTTATTAAATCTTTATATCAAAATTATGTAATTTAATCGTTTCGACTGTTTTTTAGTATAACGACACAAATTGTAGAGCTTTACAATTGAAGAACGTGTCTTTTTTGGGAGTTGAGTGACCACACATCCACATATGATCATACAATATTACCTTTTTATTTTTTACAACTCTACCTAGATATAAGTAGCTACTACTTCTAGTTATGAAGAGTACGCAAAAACATTACACTGTCATCTTATTATTTTTTTAATCTAATCAACTATATTGTCCCAACGCCGTCGGCGACAACGGATTCAAGTGACGACACTCGCTCAGGTCAAGAAGAGAGTCAAACCGTCCGACAGGTAGCTACCGTCCCACGACTGTTACACAGACACTGACATGTGGTTCAAGAAGAACTAATAAACCTTCGTTACGAAACGGCACTAGATATGTACCTCTCACGGACATATTATTTTGACCTATGTCGAATCCCTCCCACCCGCCGACGCAGTGATACTCTCCGTGGGGCGGATTTACCCTCACGGAGCTAAAGGCGGTTTTCGCCACCACAAAGAGCTTACGAGCTCCTTCGCGAGGCTCTCCGGATTAAAAGTCCGGTATGATGCGAGTTAGCTCAGGGCGGCTTTCCTGACAAGGTTTACAGGTCCTACGAACGCTAAAAAAGAAAAAAACACTGAACACAGAATTAGTTTTAAAATTTACAGTTACTCTCGAGAAAGTAGCTATGACTCCGCCGCATGAAGGATCGCCCTAAAAACTCCGACCGTAAACACATGTACAAATTGAACACAATTGACGTGACACTGTAGTGAGGCGGCAAGAGCATTTAGGGTGTGCTTACGAAACGCGCTTGCCTGGTTAAGGCGTTTTAGACACCGCCCTTTTACATTTTCCGCCTCCGGAGAGTATACTACGTGTGAAACGAGTGACAAGTGAGCAAGCAAAGGCTTAGCGGCCTTTCCTAAGAACGGAGCAAGACTGTCCTTCCACTGAGCTTCTATACACGATACGGTTCGTAGAGATAGACGAACTTGTACGACGCACAGCTCGTAACTCTTTGTGGGGGATACACGCGAGTGTCCTCGTTACAGCGGAATTAGCGACGGGGGCCCGAGTGGGTGGAGGGACGAGTGATCATGTACTTAACCTCTCTTTTATATAGATCTAAGCCGAAAACATCACGTAAAATGGTTGAAAATTCCTGTACTAATATCTATTTCCCGATATTTTATCAAGTATGCACCCATCAAATAAATCAAAAAAAAATTTCATAGCGACAATGTCCTGAGAGGAAAGGGTTACAATCAGTTCCCCTTTTCAGAAAGACCCGGCCCACTACATGCCCGACTATGCCTTTGCTTTAACATCATGGCGGCAAACCAGTGTGATCTATAAAAAGAGTCTCAGCCGCGTGAAGGGGACTCCCCGAACCAGATATAGGACAATTAATAAATAGTTTCTACATTTCTAAAAGTCACAGTTCACCACACTGACTTATCTATTAGACAAGTGGAAAATTCCTGTAAAGAACGTCAAAAACGATAACAAAAGTAGGATCAAGTGCGTCATTGGAGTCTGTCGTGAGAGGAAAGAGGTATGGCGGGAGATACCGATGTAAGAGGATCTCTGATTAAGAAAGTAGATCGCTCGTCGCTCCTCTGACGTCTGTCGAGTCCTCCGTCCTCTCCTCTTGGCGGCTGTCTATGTTGCTTGTGTTGGTGTAGGACGACGGCCTTCCGTCCGACCCCACCCTATGCGTCTCTCACTCTCTCCAGAGCTCGCCTAGAGGAAGATTTTCAGGTAGTAAGCCAGTAATTACAAGTTAGGGTACTCTTTGCGTACAACCTTTTGCCGGCAGTGCTCCTGTGAACCAAGAGCTCAGGAGGGGACAGATGACCGGATCTTGTCTAGTTTCTGATACAATACATTAAAGATGGCTAATATGTGCTAGAGGGTTTAGGAAAGACAGGACGAGAACCGGACCGCTCCTAAAAGGAAAGACTCTCAGAATGCCCAAAATTTACTCCTTTTTTCTTAACCTTTGTAACACATCACGCGTTTCATTGTGACTGTATAAGTAATTGTGCACTTTCTGTTAGTCTGCTATAACTCTCCTATAACATGTACATAGTCTCTTTACTGACACTTCAGGCAAGTGGCAGCTCTTGCATAGTGTATTCAGTGGAAGACGTAGCAGTTTCCTTGAGTGTCCGCCAAGACCTACATGTTTATGGCATGCACTGACATTGCACCATTTCGCACCGTATACTTACAAGGTCCCAAGTCTTAAGATATGGGACTGGACTACACCTGACAGCATCAGAGCACGGTGCAGAGTCTCTAGATGAGTCCGTCGTTCTTATTAAAAATCCATGTTGTAGTCCGCTGTATAGAAAACTGTAGTTTCCATAGTTTCCCCACAGCAGCAGACGCACACAATGACGTCCGCTGGCGCATCATAAACACGTCGGATAGTGAAAGTGCATTCGGATTCTCTAAAGTACCGCAGTCTTTTCTCCTAAGTCCTTTTGAATTCTCCTATCCACTATCCCTTAACCCCGTGACGTTTCACTCAGAGGTCAAGGAATAGGAGATAGGGTTAGAATTTAGGAGCTGATTTTTGGATTATCGGAACGCAACCCAGCTATCATTAAAAGCTAGCTAACGTTTCCCACCAATCTAACAAGCTAGCTAGTGAACATTAGCTAACTACATTAAAAGTAAGCTACCATTAGCTACCTGTCCAATAAGCTAGTTAGCTAACTTTAGCTCTTTAATTAGCTACAAAATAAGGCAATGTAATTTTCAGTTGATACATGTAATCAGAATTTAACAAAATAACACAATTAAAAAGAGTATGTATAAAAAGCAGCGCAGCCATTATTTCAAAAGTAATTACTTATTATTGTTTAGTTATACATTTTTAATTTTTTTGTGTGTGTGTGTGTGTGTGTGTGTGTGTGTGTGTGTGTGTGTGTGTGTGTGTGTGTGTGTGTCCCCACCTTTTCTCGCATAATGTTGCCTTGGAAACTAGGGGAACTGAATATGGAGCTTGGCTTTGATTCTCGCCCTCAACAAGTGAAGGGGTCACTTGTCATTTTTGCAGCACACACTCACACACTTCCTCACACACTTACAATGAAAGTTGTGAGATAAGGGCATGTGATGATGGGGTTTGTGTAATGTCTCCCCGCTCCATCAGTATGTGTGACAGTGATGATGCTGACTCTGGATCTGTGACTAACACATGATGTGATGATATCATTACAGGAACTGAGAGGAGATTCAGGGTGACTTTAAGTTAACTTTGCAGTCTGTTATGTCAGAGGAAATGCATTTAGGAATAAGATTACATTACATGTCACTTGTTGGATGCTTTTACACAAAGTGATAAAGTGTATTTGGATTGTAGAGCCTGCAAATATAAAATGTCACAGTATTTACATTACTTTGCAGTAGCTTCACAAAAAGCAATAAGTAAAAGAATGAGAAAACAAAAGATAAAATACATATTAGAAAAATAACCTGAAAATAAATAAATACATATGTATACAATACATCTGTATTATGTTGTTTTTATATTTCCATTTTATACAATTATTTCCCTTACTTTCTTTGAGTTTGTTAAATAATTGCACAAAGAAATATTCTCTTTTCACATTTTCAACATGACTGTGCTTTTTGAACATACTTTATTGGAACTTTCATTTAACAAAAAACATTCCTGTCTGTGCAGAAAGTCTGTGCAGTGTGATTAACGTGAAGATCAATAACAAGTCACAGTGTGTAAAGTGTGTGTGTGTGTGGTGTGTGTGTGTGTGTGTGTGTGTGTTTCAGGTGGGGGACTCAGGGAGACTTCACCACCACACACCCCCTCCCCTCCGTCAAAGTGAAGCTGTTCACAGAGAGCACCGGGGTCCTGGCTCTGGAGGACAAGGAGCTGGGCCGGGTAACACACACACACACACACACACACACACACACACACACACACACACACACACACACACACACACACACACACACACACACACACACAC
>NW_011333360.1:8993-16681 GCF_000735185.1 Notothenia coriiceps | reverse complement strand
CAGGAGAACGCTCCTGTGTTCCCCACCGGGTAACACACACACACACACACACACACACACACACACACACACACACACACACACACACACACACACACACACACACACACACACACACACACACACACACACACACACAGGCTTAATCTGACTGCTTTAGTTACAAAACACACCGTGCAAATTATGTTGTTATTTATGACCAAAGCAGAGGTGAGGCAAGAGATACTAAATTATAATAATAATAATATATATTATATGTTTAAGATATATAGATACAAAAACTAAAAATGGTATTGTATTTATTGACAACATACAAGTGCCATATTTATGAATGAAAGGAATAGTTAGGTGTTTCTTATCTCATTACAAATGGCCACAATCCCTTTATATGAAATACAATCTTGAAACTTTAAAAACAATGATTTATTTCTTAAAACACTTTACGTCTTTGTTCTTTCTGCAAATGAACTATCTTCCTGAATAATGAACTCATTAACTGCTGAGTCATATTTGTAGACCAACATGACGGTGTTAACAGTCCCTCTCCATCTTGTTCACACCCTGTCGGCTCTGCTGCACGACTCAGTCAGAGTTAACATCAACACCACAGCAGCTCAGTATGAAGACACAGCTTTTCTTAAGGGCTGCATTCATCTGATATGAATCACGATCACCATGTCGGCTCACAGCGAGGACGAAGAACTTCTAAACGTCACTAAAAGTCAAAAAGCGTTTTGGATGAAGGTGAAACTTCTCACAGAGCAGATATTCTCCCTCTGGAGGAAATAGGGATTTGCAGACCATTGACATGCACTAAAACCTATAGTGGGCGACTAAAGGACAATTATTAAAAGAGAAAATAAAAATATAGAACAGATCAGAATCAAAGAGGCGTTTATGAAATCTGTAGATGATCGGCTGAAACCTCCTTGCAGCAGTTTAACCCTTTAATCCAGACTGACTCTGATTGGGCGGTAAGGCCCTCAGGTCAGAAAGTTCAAACATGATTTTGGAGGTGGTCAAATGAGTGTCACACACACACACACACACACACACACACACACACACACACACACACACACACACACACACACACACACACACACACACACACACACACACACACACACACACACACACACACACACACACACACACACACACTGTTAGCAGAATCCTGATTGAGATGAAGGTAGACCATTTTGTGTGTGGGTGTGTGTCTGTCTGTCTGTCTGTCTGTCTGTCTGTGTGTGTGTGTGTGTGTATGTGTATACTGTTGTGATTATGAGCTTTTTCTTGATAGAAAATGAAAAATAGATAAATGCTTAGTCATCGTTGGTATGTTTGACATTTCTTTCAAAATAATATTAGTTTGCATAAAATCTTGATAATGAAACAAATAGGAAATGGGTGAGAAGAGGTCCAGAAGCCGTAATTGACTTCTCATTTAATTAAAGAGAAAAACACGATAACAGTAAAGAAAACCAAGCTAACATAGATTAGAGATAAAACCAAAGAAATTGCTGCGAAAACCAGGAAAAAATAATAGTCAAAAATCCATTAAAATCACATGAAAACATGTCTTTGGATCAGCTCCTACGTGTAACTGGTTAACCAGGACACTCGTTCCCCTGTGATCTTTCTAACAGCTAGAGAGACATTTCCCATTCATCCTGATCTATTCCCGTTTCCCACCCAACACATGTTTGATCTACAACTCATTTGACTTTTTCTAATGATAAATATTCACTGCCATGCCAATAACAACAGTCCCCCCCCTCTCAGGTGGTGATGAACCCCACCACTAACAGTCCGAAGCAGGCAGAGTTTCACCGGATGGTCGTCCCTAAGAGCAGCCAGGACTCAGAGCTGAAGATCAAGCTGGCCGTCCGCATGGACAAACCCCCCAACATGAAGCACAGCGGGTGAGTCTGGGGGGGGGCGGGTCACAGGGTCCTGTGCAGGGGCGACTACTGGAGAAATGCCCACAGTCTGTTTGAATCCAAGATAAATGAAGGCAAGGCCAGTTTATTTATAGCACTTTTCAACACAAGGCAATTCAAAGTGCTTTACAACAATGAAAGACATTAAGAGCGTAAAATACATTAGAAACATTAAAAAGCAAAGATAATAAAACATGAATAACCCAGGTACATGAATTAAAGTTACAGTGCAGTGTGACCCCTAGATTCCACCGGGTCCATCTGCGCCGTGTTACGGCTGCGTCACGGCGTTCACAGCGATCGCGGCCACTCTAGTCAATGGGTGCTATTCCATCAGACGAAGCGTCCCAGCGTCTCTGCGCTGGGCTCCGCTAAAAATAGGATGCAAGTCTATTTTCGATGATACGGGTGTGACGCTGGAGGAGGTCGGACCAAAACCGCAGCGCAGACGGACCCGGTGGAATCCCGGGGTCAGATGTGAATAGTTCAGTTAAAAGAAGCAGTAGAAAGAAAAGTCTTCAGCCTGGATTTAAAAGTAGTCAGAGTTCCAGCGGACCTTCAGGTTTCTGGGAGTTTGTTCCAGATAGTTGACAATACCCCTCACCAGATTCTCACATTCCTCGACCCCTAGTCTTCCCGTGAAATTATAGTTATTTTGACACTTTTCTAACCTTTTTATATTCCTTTCCTCCTTCTCTTTCATCCATTTTGAATCCCCAGACAACACATGTTCCTCTCTTACTGTAACCCGAACCCATCTCTGACCTTTAAACCACTTTTCTTTTCACTTCCCAGGATTGGGATATGTAACCAGGTTAACAGATTCATTTGATATCGGCAGGAAAGAGTTACTGTTTTCATTTCAAACACGTCTCCAAGCAGCAACAGGCCAGGTGTTAAAGACTGTCCACGTTAAGAGAGATACATTTAAGGAAACCCCAAATAAAGATGTGAGCCGCCGCACTAATGAATTACAACATTCAGTAAACAGAGGAGCTCCATCGGTCATCATATCGCTGAAAACACATCGTTCTTTTGGTTAAAGACTGTGCCATCCACTTGAGTTACTTTCTCTCTAGGTCATCCTCAGACGAGCCCTCCATCGTTGCTTCCAGTCATCCCGGTTCTCCATACATCTGGCCAGTTCATTGGTACTTTCAGTTATTGTCAATTTGAAACCAAATTCCTCCTCCCCCCTTTTAATCCTCTGGTTCTTAGTTTAGGAAACAGAAGGATGACATTGAGTCCATTTATGTGTGAATAGTGAAGGACAACGTCTCACACAACGTTTTTTTATGTTTTTTTACGTGAGTTTTTCTGCCCAACCAAGTGAATTGTCACCTTGTGTCTCTTGTTTGAGCAAGTTTGACCGTGGCATCATCTTGTCTCCATAACTGATTCAAGAAAGACAGAGCCATGACGTTTGGAGAGCCATAACGCTGAGTCATGACAGCATCATGCACATTGCAAGGTTTTTCACTCAGGGGGAAAAGTACATGATGATTTGTATAAACACTGGTCTAGAGATGAGTTTGCTTTTCCTTTGGCCAATAGAAAGGTCTAAATCTTTGTTTTCTTCATAAAGAAATGGTCCAGTTTTAAGGCTTTCAACATGTCCGTACTCCATCTGTAGAGAGCACAAGTTCAGTCACACAAAAGCATCTTCTGAAACCCTCTTCCAAAGAGAGATATTCTTAAAAATAAGACAAACTGCTTTCAAAGTCATATCGTTCTGAATGGGTGGATTTGTCAGTCCTAACGAAGCCCAATGAAAACACTATTTGTAAGTGATTAAAACATTAAAATATGTGTTTTCGGAACAGATTTTACCGTCTAATTTGTTGTGTTTTACTTCAGCAAGACCAATATAGTCTTTCACTTGAATTAAAGACAGACCCCACATGTGTCTCTCGCCTTATGCCAGTCCTTTCATCTGAAGAAAAGAGGTATCAGCGAAAGTGTCACTCTCCTTCAAAGTCTGTGCAGACAGCTCCCCCTGCTGGTTGAATAAAGGAAGTACAAACAGTCTGAGGATGTGGTCACATGATGGTGAGATTCTAACTCTATCCTTTGATTGGCAGATCAAATGTTGAATTATCTTATTGATTTAATTGAGCTGAATGTCAGACCTGTCCGTCAACCATCAGAGGTTTTTCATCCTGGGATTTATTAAAGGTTCATTTAGATTTAAACATTGTTAATGGCTTAAGAAGTTCACTCAGACCAGGGGGGTCAAACTAAATGTCATCGCAGGCCACATTAACATTATGGTTGCACTCAAAGGGCCGGTTGTAACTTTAAGACTATATAAATATACATATATAAATATATAATAGAGTGCCACAGTGACGCCTCCTAAAACCCGGAAGTATCATCATACATCTATCGATCATAAATCTAATCGATAGATTTATGATCGATAGATTTATGATTGATAGATTTATGATTAGAAAATTATAAAAGTAGGGTAGACATGTGGAGATTACCCGACTGAACAAAACGTGATCTGTCTCTTCAATGTGTTTCAACCACAGACCTCATTTCCAGCTATTCTCCAAAATCCTATGGAGAAATTGCATTGCTTTTTGTCGAGGGAACCGGAAGGAGTTTACTTCCGGGTTTTAGGACGTAAATCGGCCTGTAACGTAACCGTATAATAAACATATTATATTCTTTGCAAGCTCTTGTGGGGCCACATGAAATGAAGTCACGGGCCGGATTTGGCCCACGGGCCTTGAGTTTGACACCCCTGACTCATGAAGGGTGATTTAAGAACATTTCAGAGTGTTTTCTTTTCAGAGTACCATGACTGACAGTATACAAGACAACTGATGTATTACTTTTATTTTTTATTGTATAAAACATACATTTTTCTTTTTACTCTCAGATGAACAAGTTGTGCAGTTATTCCTGTAAATTGTGTAGTTCTTACTTTCTACCAGGAGGTGGCAGCAGAACAACATTTGAAAACCAAACATTTATGATTCAAAGAAGTGTGTGTCGCTTTTCTTTTTGAAGTAAAGAAAAGACAAACAAAGAAAGACCTGAATGTCAGAATATAGGTTTAATTAACTAGTTACAGATCCTTAAAAAAAGACACTCTGACTCACTTTGAAAAGTCCAGCAGCATGCACACATTTTATTTCAAGAGATTAATTGGAAGACACCAAATAGTTACATACTGGACCCAGTGGCGTTGCGCAATATTTCGGGGCTCCCCCGCAGGTCGGACCATGGGGCCCCGCCCCCTCCCCTAAATCAATAATAGAGTGACATGGGATAGACATCGCGGCCACTTTTTTAAATGTTTATTTTTTCAGGCATCTTTTGTAAACAGTATAGGTCAGTAGGAACGTTCTGTATAAAGATACATCTGATTTAAACAGTAGGGTCAGTAGGAACTTTATAATAATATACATCTGATTTAAACATCATTGACAAATACCAACAAGTGGCTGTGTATTTTTTGTAACATGAAGGTATATTGTAGAACGTTATAGCCTATCATCATTGGAGTTCACACAACGGAACGGTTCACATATATATAACATTCTGTATAAAAGAAAAGTAGCCTACAAAAAACAAACAAATAAAACACATCCTATAGGCTACATAGAGGATGCAAAGAGGAGGCGAGAGTAAACCGTCTACACAGCACATACTATGCACTTTTTATTAGACTGGTAACTGCGCGTGTTATAGTAGACTCAAATTCTCTCTCCACCCAAAGACCTGGCCTCCAGGATTGGTCTTATTGACGACAGATGTGATTGGTGACCGGAGAGTGTTGAGACGAAAGGCCCAGTGTCTCTCCTTTTATCCACTATATCTATTACTATTAAAGAATAGATGGTATCTTGAGTACCGCCGCAATACTAAGGTCAAGACGTTTCCGAATAACTTTCGTTTTTCTTCCACGTGATGGATTTAGGAGTTTTGCTTTATTAAAGTACGATTAGCTTTTTCACGTCTGTGTTAGTAATGTCTGTATGTCTACGTCTTAAGATAGCTAGATATACTACCTATGATGGGTCCTGTAAAGTTTTCATCTGGTTGACCCCATTCACAAGTCTTATTACGCAATGATATCGTTTACCTACTTTTACCTTTGGGATGTCGTCCACTTTTATTGCTTCAAAAACCCGAAGGTCGTCAGTGTCCCTGGTTTGAACGACGTCCAGATCTCTCTCTTTAAAGAGCTTAGCTACCTTCTCTTTCCCCTATGATGAAACCCTTCACGGCGTCTGTTCCTATACTGCCCGATCGTTAATACTCACCGCAGATGACGGCCACATGTGTTTAGCCGTATCCCTATTTCTCCGGGTTGCGCTACATGTAAGTAACACGACGAGTGTTAAATTTGGAACCAAGATTACTGCGTACGGTTTTAGTATGGACTCTATTTTCCGAAGATGTGTGACACTTTCCGATATACATAAGAAATCACCTTCGGTAGTTTGCTACCCTCGAAAACCTTTGTAGAGTCACGGGTTCCCGACCGGGTCGATGTGACTTCTCTGTACGGGCTTTGCTAACCCGTAGGTTCTATTCTGCGGAAGGTTAGTAACGCCATAGACAATACGACTAAATACGTTCGCCGATTGATTCTATCTGAACGAGAGGTTTTTTCTCGCTCCTTTGCACGCTCGGCTGACCGAAATTTTTCCGGTACCGCTAGCGACAACTCAAACCAAAATGTACTGAATTATGTCGCCGTTCCAGGAACTTTGTCAGTTGTAACACAGGGTTCGAGAGGTCGCGTCTGAACTTGGAGAATGTCTGCTGTCGTTACGAACACATTGCCGTTGCTAATGTGACGGGTTGAGGCTCCTCTCAAACTACCGAAAATTTCCGTGCGCGGATTCTGGACCGTGGAGTAACCCACCAGGTGTCGAGAGAAGTGCATTCCTGTCTGCGCGTTCCGCGTTCTCCGGTGAAAAGCGAAACGCCTCTGGTCGGCCGAGGTTCTGGGTCCCCTCCGTAAATCTCACCGCCATAAAATGCGTTTGATAGCTATACAGCAACGGGTTGAATTTTAGCAAACAACCTTACTCGCTTCAACGTGTGCTAAAAGAAAGACGAAGGGGCGCTTGAAACGCGCGTTGTCTAGTTCCAGACAGACCTCAGGCGTTCACGAAATGTCCGGTCAGTAATTTCTGCTGGACAGTCGGCTCAAGGAAAGGTCTAGGACAGGGAGGCATTGACGAGAATCCGGATGATATTTCTTTTACTTCGCACCTTGTTAGTTTCTGGAACGTGTTTGGCGCAGTAACTTTTAGTCAGGTAATAACGGGTTCATAGGAGCTACAACGGTGTCGTGACTTTAACAAAACCGATTGATATGGCACTCACAACGGTCACACTCTCTAAAAAAGAGTTTTGAATTTAATTATTTCTGTATAAACTCCTCGGTGTTACCAGCGTTCTCTCTGACAGACTCCATCTCAGGAATCATACTCTCGGCTGCGCGTGCGTCATATCTTAAATTTCTGACAGAGTATGTCCTGAAACGCGTCTTCTTACGGTCCTCTGCGCGAGCATATTTATTATCCGGATGTTTTAGTCCGAAGGACAACGTAGGAGCATACATTCGGGATATCCTACACAAATAAACAAACAAAAAACATCCGATGAAAGAAAATATGTCTTACAATGACTATATACACTTGGCAAGGCAACACACTTGTAGTTACTACTAGTCCGATAATTGCAAAGATGCTTATATGGAAGTACAATGTTTTTTAT
>NW_011333360.1:0-7844 GCF_000735185.1 Notothenia coriiceps | reverse complement strand
ACTTGACGACCGTCTCCGAGTGTCTTCCAACGGAAAAGAAAGATTGACCTCGAAAGGAAAAAGTACATTTCTCAGGAGGGACGACTACAAGTCACATATAGTCATACATCACGGAAGAATGAAATTCCTCCAGGAGGAGACGCAACAGTCACAATGACAGTCATACATCACCGAGATGAAATTTCTCAGGATGACGGATGACTACAAAGTCAACAGTACCAATAGTCCATACATCGCGACCGCGACCAGGAGGATCGAGCGATTTATCAGGAGACGGACGGAATCAAGTCCACAATGATGTCATACATCAAGCAGCAATGAAATTGTCTCAGTAGAGACGAGCTTAAGTCCGCCGGCATAACTGTTTTCGAAATAGAATTTGCGCATCCTCACGAGCGGCATTGAGCGCGTATTTTCGGTAAAACTGCATCCCTCCAAAAAGAATTTTCCAATAAGTGTTTTTCGGCGACAAAAAAAAAAAAGAGCAAAAAACTAGAGAAATATGATCCTCCATATTTTACAAAAAGTAGATATCGACCTTTTGATTACACTCCAACTTGCAGAAGACGGCAAAGAAATGGACCAACGCTCAAACGTCCTGAAAACAAAGTCCAAACAAGTGGAAATCATCAGAGGCTGTGGGGGGGTTTGACCTGAAGTCACCTGAAGACGACTTCCTGTCTTCAGTCTGAACAGAGGAGTTGTTTTTTTCCAGAGATGTTTACACCCGTCAGATGTGTTTTTAAGGAGTCAGGTGGTCAGTTTGACATTGAGGGGAGACGTCCAAACTGTCTGTCTGTTTTAACCTCCCGAGTTTTCAGAGCTGCCCTCGAACGCAGCAGAGCAGATGCGTTCACATGCTCCTCTCAAACTTTTTCCTCTAAGTTGAGTTTCCCTCGCTCAGCCAGACGGACGCTGATGGACCTGTCCGTCTGCGTCTTCGTCCTCACCGCCGCCCCACGCTCCGACAGGCAGATCACATCTCTCAGCCCGGTGCACCTGAAACTGAAACTCCTTCTCCTCCTCTTCGTCTGCATCAATAACCTGCCATCAGCGGCGCCACCTCCTCTCAGCAGCGTGTCACATGGATGTGACTGTTGCCCAGACAAGATGGATATGGAGAGATTGAGCACAGAAGAAAATAAATACCCCCACCCCGCCCCATCACACACACACACACACACACACACACACACACACACACACACACACACACACACACACACACACACACACACACACACACACACACACACACACACACACTCAACAGTCACTTATGTTGTAAATATGACTCGAAGATGTAGACGTATAAAAATCCACATGTAGTTAAAAGTGAAAAATGTTTAATCAGCTCTTCTATAACACATCTATCCCGAAAACAGTTCAAAATTGATTGATCTATTCCACACATTATTCTTTCTTGTAAATAAAATTACCCATAATGCAACTAAACGAGATGCGGGTGTGGCATGTTGTAGCAGCTAATTTAGTTATCAAACATTCAGCTGCAGGATAAAGAGCCTCACACTTCCAGATGATCTTCTGAAACATTTGACACACACACACACACACACACACACACACACACACACACACACACACACACACACACACACAACTACACTACACACTACAACACACACTACACACGAACACACACACTCACACACACACACACACACACACACACACACACACACACACACACACACACACACACACACACACACACACACCTCACCAGTCACTCGTGCTGTGAGTATGCCACCAAGATAAGGGCAAACAAAATGTTGTTGAAAGTCTTATTTTACATTTTGGTTAAATAACAAGTCATACTCAAATGTACAATTTCTTGTAAAAACCTTCCCCTTCACTCAGAGATGACGGTGTGTTGTGCTCTTGCTGTCGATGAACAGCAGGATTAACACTTTTGGAAACTCCAGAACTCCAGATTAGTTTACTTTTCAAACCTGTATTGGTCGGACTCTAGTGATGATGACTGAATATCAGAGTTAACAGCTCCCACTTCTACTACTTTAAAACATACGCAGTCTTTCCCACAGAGACCTGTCGACACTTTAATGTGCAGTATCTGATGCTACTAATGACATGATGGGTATCTCATGAAGTAGAACAAGCCCTCATGAGGCTCATGCCCTTTCAGACTGGCCTCATTATGATGGTTTGGCCAATACCAATCGTTTAATTTTGCAGTCACTGACCTGATCACGATTATAAATCATGATTTAGCTCCATCTTGTTTGTGGTGACAGTCAATTATCTATAAACCGATTATATAAGTACAAGGAAGTTGAATCAAATCTTCGCTAGTCCTGACTCAAGGACACTACTTTACCTGCTAATCAAGGACATGGGATATTTTGCCTACTATTAATACATGTTACTTATATTACTTAGGGGTCACATCTGATGTCCTCTTCATTCAGTAGCTTATCCTTCCTCTGTCTCTCTCTGTTGAGTCGTTGTTTCCCCATCTAACATCTTATCTAAGGTTATCATTTTTACATTTTTAGAAAAAAACGTTTGACTTGATGGTTGTTTTTTCTTTCAAAACAACCTCCAGACAAGAAGGCGGATATGTTTTGTGTGTCTTTTTGAAAAGCTATAATCCTTGAGAGTATCCCAAAATAAAGACCCCGTAAGGATCCTGGCTACAGTCAGAAAGTGCGTCTCCATACAGGACCCTCCATTGTCCCCTGTTGGATTCAAAGAGCCTTTAAACACTGATGAGAAACACTTTGAGAAATACAAAGTGAAGAACCGAGCAGCCATCTGTGCCAGGAGCCGGATCACACCCATCAATATTTTCTGTCACACACACACTCACCCCCTCCCCCTTTAACACACACACACACGGCCCTGTAGATAATAGCTGAAAGTTGGACTTGACACGGATCAACATCTCCTTCGCTGTCTGTCCCCCAATCAATACTCCCCCTCCTCCCCCCTCCTCTTATTATCAGCACTAATCTATATCTCTTTGTCTCGTTTTCTTTGGAGTCACCTCCTTCACTCGCCGTCTTTTCTCCAAATTACATTAAGGGACAATCCCTCGTGTTTCGGAGGTATAACGAATGTAAAATGACCTACATCGGAATGAGACAGAAGGAGATGCGGGCCACAGGAGCCACGGGGCAGTGACCGAAAAAAGTGGGAGCGTCAGAAGAAAGGAGAGGCCGCGTCGATGGGAAGTTGATTGTGGAGATTTCACTTTTGCTGTCTTTTTTTCTTCTCTTTCGCAACAAAGCGACAAAGAAAGAAAGGAAGGAGGGGGCTGTGAAACACAAATGTCTGAGAGTCCTTGCGGGCTTCTCTGCGTCCAAACAAAAACAAAATGGCAGCGTTAATAAAAAGCGATCACTAATGCTGGTCTCGGCGCGAGGCCGCGGGCGTCGCAGGCGAGGAATCCAACCGGCTTTCTTCCAGGAGCCGCGCTCTTTTGTGGGGCCATGTGTCACGCTCAGAAACTTCCCATCACGAAGCCTCCTCCCTCAATGAAGGCAGAGTGGAGAGTGTGAGGCTTTTCTTTCGGCGGGGCCATTAACAGGAAGCCTGAAAGGACTGGAAATGAACTCGGGGTTTGTTCTTCTTCTGCTGCTGCTTTCACTTTTCCTTTTTCTGTCGATTCTTCCCTCGCTGACCCCGAAGCCTCGTTATCGTCGTCTGACGCTCCGGGCGTTTCCAGGAGAGAACATAGTGTCTGTATGGCCGAGTCAAAGCATGAGGCCATACTCGGTTTTTACTTTGTGACAATCTTTGTTTTTCAAAGACCAAATCTACCAAGACATATTATGTACCAATAAAAGCCTGATATCTCTTCTTCCTCTGTGCCATAGAGCTCCATTGTTGTCCCAAAACGATTAGACCCATCACTGGGGGACATGTTCCCATAATAATCACTAGAGCACCACATTGAGTATTTTGAAGGTTAACATCTTCTTGAGCCAATGGGCTTTGGATATAAGCGCCAAGACCAGGAAGTCAGAAAGTCTTGCGTAACGGACTATCACGGTCGCCAGATCAAAACAAAAAAAACTCAAATGTGACCCTAATCCTCTTCCGTAGTTATACGTATACACAGCATAGAGCAGTCAAAGATTGGGCCACAGTGAGTGAAATGTGACAAAACACCTTGAAAGTGCCTTGGGCTCAGAGGAGTAACAAAAGAGATGAACGTACTGTAGATCTAATCAGATCACTTTGTTGGACCAGGATAACCCACTATAATATAACAAACATTATTACAGTCTGGTGATTAAATGGAGCGTAGATTTGAAGACTACGGTTATTAGTTGAAGCTACCTTCAGATCTTTCAAACTCAACGTGGTCTTTGGTGATCTGTAGATGACTGTCTGTTTAGCCTAAAGTCAGTTGTCTTCATGTGGACGTCTGATCTGCTCTCTTATTGGCTGCTTCTTCCGCTCTGAGGCTCTTCCAGTGTTTTGCTCACATGTCGGCCATGTTTTGTGTCAGCTGAGAGACGGCTTCACAGACGATCTGTAGCCAACCGAGGTGGGAACCATTAAGCAGAGAGAGCCCACTGCCAATGCATCCTCTGTGTGTGTTCACACTCTGGGACTGAAGAGAGGCGTGATGCTTGTGACTGAACACATTTATATATCATCTCTTCAGTCATTCAGTCCATCTCACGTTACATATTGAGCTTGTCTTTGTGTTAACCCTAACATAAACTCAACTCTGATTTCACATTAAATATCCTCCAGGGAAAAGTCTATACTTCAAAAAGTAAACATGTAATGCTAAAAATCTAGAATACCTGCTGCAGCTAGAGTTCAAAACGTTCACAATTATAACACATTAAAAAACAATTAGCATCACATTAGCCCAAATTGCATCCCAATCCAATTCTTGTCCTAAAGTGGATATTTCCCGCTCTCATGCTCTCATGCCTGATGTAGGCATATCTTTCTGGGAGTTAAGATTGTCATAGATAAACAAAAGTATTTGTTTTGGAGCACTCTGCACCCAACTCAGAATAGGATGTTCTTTCAAATCTGTAACCTCTGAAATTATGAATTTTACTGGCTTTATAATCTCAGAGAATTATCATGTTTTTTTCTTGTACATTTTATCTTGAAACATCCAAAGTAAAAAAAAGTATTACTTTAAAATCCAGAGAATATTCACTTTTTTACTGTCGACCTTTAAAGTCCCCTGGTTCTTTATTTTCAAATAAGACCTACATATGTCCTAATATTGTGGCTTTGTTTTACCAATATATCTCTCAGATAAATCAGACCCTAACCATGTATCAAAACCAAGTCCCTTACAAACTGTCAGGGTTTGAACTCTGAGTTTGTATCCCTCCCGTCTCTCAGGTCTGGACCCCTCTCAGCGGCAGGGGGTCGAGGGTCTGATCTCCGCCGCTCCGAGCCGCTTCGACCACACCGCCCTCTTCACCGTGTTACAGAAACACACCCTGCAGCACCGCATGAACGACTCCTTCTCCTGCCTGGTACACACACACACACACACACACACACACACACACACACACACACTGGGGTTATCTCGATGTCTTTTTATCTTGAAGTTCATTCAGAGATCTGGAGGCGGGCTCTATATAATTTTATTTTTTGAACAGGATGAGTGAGGGTAAAATGACATTATATTCAAAATGTCATGACACCAAGAAATTAATTGGCGGCAACAAAATTTGACTTNACACCGCCCTCTTCACCGTGTTACAGAAACACACCCTGCAGCACCGCATGAACGACTCCTTCTCCTGCCTGGTACACACACACACACACACACACACACACACACTGGGGTTATCTCGATGTCTTTTTATCTTGAAGTTCATTCAGAGATCTGGAGGCGGGCTCTATATAATTTTATATTTTTTTATATTTTTAATTATATTCAAAATGTCATGACACCAAGAAATTAATTGGCAATAAAATTTGACTTAAATGAGTTAGTAACAATGAATGCTTCGTCCCCACTAATGTTTTGAAAACAAGCAAACTCTCTCTGCTCTTAATTCACATCATACAATCACTTCTTTGGTCGTGTTACTCAAAGGAAATGTCAGCTGCATTACATGATATTTTTTTCTGACAACTTTAATTAAACATTCAATCTTAATAAGAGAGAGTAAAGAAACAGCAATGTGCAGCTGGCAGTAGAAGAAAGAGAGGAGGAGGAGGACGAGGGTGTAATCGGACAAATCAGTGACATTCATTCATCATGTTTACACACAATCATAGGATAAAAGGAAAAGGATCAATTCATAACTAAATCAAGTCAACATGCAGCACAGTTAAATACAATTCATCAAATCTGAACTGAATGTCATTGATTTTACATTTGAAGCTCCTTTTGAGGTTTTTGAGTGAAGCTGGTCATATAGACATCAATTCTACATTTGAATAAAGTAACTCATCGGAACAAATTATATATTAAAAAAGTTAATTATATAAAATAACCATTCTCTACTGACTATAACTCTTGAAAGTGAAGTGTCTTAAGAAATCTGAAGCCTGTGTTAATTAGCAGTAGACGAAAGGAGTCACATTTCTTTCTTGTGTTTTATTTTATACTTTTTTTAGGATCTGACATTTTCTCTCTTTCTCTCAAATCTAAATAACTTTTTAGACCGTAATGACGGACAGGAAATAAACAGTTTACTTTTTTTTTCTCCAATTATTGATGAGAGTTCAGGATATAACTGATAATAAATACACACATTACTTACAGGGTTCCCGCGGGGTCTTACATTTGATAATCAGAATTTAAGGCCTTAAATTATCTTAAGTATGATGTGATTTGAAAGGTACTTCTGTGTTGCGATAGCGTCTAAATGTGTTTTGGGGGAAATGTCCGGGCTGCAAAGTAACCAGTACGGTAAGTGCCTTTGAGTTCCCCCCAACAATTTGTATTGAAATAAATCAACATGGAATCAGTAATCACTAACTTTGCATGATGCATCCCCCCGGACCCTTATCGGAGAACACCCATCTTGTAACCTAGCAACCAAGCTTCAGCTAGCGGCCGGCAGTCAGAAACTCGGGTATCTTCGAATCCACTTACAAATAAGTACGGGGAAGTGTAAGTTCAACCGTATTTGGTTGGAAAACATCGAATTTAGTGCTTGGTTGAAACCAGTGGAGGGGAACGTGTTTGAAGCCCGCTGCACCTTTTGCAAATGTAGCGTTAGCTAGTGAAACAGCTCCCAAAACAACATCGGGTGACGTTTGGGTCGACGCCAACTTTAAAAGCGGAGGTGCTGTGGACGCTAAATACCGTAGATAAACACCAATCCTACAACACCAACGATGAAAGATTGTAGCCAAGGCAGCAGAGCTCAAAAAAGCTCTAGAAATAGTCCTAACTTCACACTTCCAGATTATCTTCTGAAACATTTGACACACCGACACAGAGACACACACACGCTTTTTGTCTAACACGCTAACACAGTTCAGTGTACTGTTATGCTGTTATGTTCAGTCATCGTTCTTATGTTGAACCTGAATACATTTACTTTGTAAGTAATTATGCTATTTATTTTTTCTTTCATAGCAATTTTCCTTAATACTTTCTTGCCGTGAAATAGGTCTTAAATTCTATTCAAAGTGGTCTTAAAAAGTCTTACATTTCAGTTGGTGAAACCTGCAGGAACCCTGTACTTAGAAGACATCTCTGTTTCTCCCCCCTCCCCCTCCCTCTCTCTCAGCCTGGGGGACTCTCACACTGGTTGAGGGGATAAACGCTCTAATCAATACCTAACAAATAGGAACATGACCCTCATAGACAACTGCTGTGTGACTCAATGGAGCGGGGAGAGAAGGGGGGG
>NW_011333359.1:0-3326 GCF_000735185.1 Notothenia coriiceps | reverse complement strand
CTGCAATAGATATATGTTATTTTAAAATTATGCCTATTGTAAATTAAGACTAAGTTATAGATATATATATATAGATAGATGGATAGATAGATAGATGTATAGATAGATAGATAGATGAGGTTATTAAGGTTGATGAGGTTATTAAGCCTCTCTCTGCCTGTCCTGTCTCTTCCTTACCAAAGCTGAGCTTCGACTGACGAAGTCTTTTTATTATATCTGAGTCAGTGTAAAAAGAAAACAATACAATGTTATCTTCAATGTTTTACTGAAATTGAAATGAAAGAAAGGCATTCCAACATTTGTTAAAAGGTAATCATTCTGACATTGGATGAATGTAATTAACTTTAGCTCTTTAGCTAGTTTATTCACGCAATTTAAACCAAAGTATAGACTATAGCTGCAATATAAGTTAGTGTGCATGTTGTTGGACGTCCACTGACTAACGTAGAGCGTTCAGACAGGATCTGCTGGTCATATGATGTCCTGATGAACAGAAACACAAGCAGCCGCTGGACTCAGATCTCTAGATACTTCATTACTCCTTCGCTGCTCCGGTTCAAGTCCGGGCTGCGGTGGTTTGTTGATACATGTCGTCTTCTTCTGTTTGCTTTAATCAAGGCTACGTAGTTATGCAGCGCCCCCATCGTCAGTAAATGGAAGTACTACAAAGAATCCCGTTTAGTGCAGTTATTTCACAAGTTTTGTTATATACATAGCTCGGAAAACATTACCGAGGTCCGGACCTCGGTGACCTCAATGGTGGATACGGCCATGCCTAGGTCCCACTCACAATGAGGGAGCCAATTGGCCAATGCAGAGTGAAGTGCACGTGCTGGAGTGTATGGTTAAAACGTGTAATGTAGGAAGGACCAGATCCCTTCACACATGGTAGGCCAGAACCAGTGTCTTGAAGCTGATTCGGACAACGGGTAACCAGTGGAGGGAGCGGAGGAGTGGTGTAGTGGGGGAGAACTTAGGGAGGTTGAAGACCAGTCCGGATTCTGGATTCTGAATCAGCTGCTGAGGTCTTGCAGAAAGACCAGCTTGCAGGGAGTTGCAGTATTCAATAGTTGAGATGACTAGAGTCTGGACCAGAACAGCTTCTGGGTCAGTACTGGACATATCCTACTGATGTTGTAGAGAGGTCATCTGCAGGAGTTTTCAAATCAATGTGATTGACAATTGGTCGTCCAGTGCCCCATCCAGACTCCTTGCAGTCCAAGTCAGAGAAACAGAGGTGCGGATGTTTGTAGAAACGTCCTTACCTGAAGGAAAAGCAGTTCAGGCTTTGCTAAGATTGAGTTTCAAGTGACATCCACTGAGAGATGTCAGCCAGACAAGCAGAGATGGGTGCAACTACCTTTGTTTCAGACCAGGGGAAAACTGAATAAATTGAGTATAGCTGTGATAGCAGAATCCATTAGAGCGAATGACAGCGCCAAGATAACTATTTACAGCAATATCAGCCAACCAAAAACCCACCAAAAGTGTAACAAAAAACACAAGAGATCTGTTCCTCTTGTACGACTGACAAACTAAAAGTATCTAAAAGGTAACATTTAGAAACTCTAGTCTACGGATTAGTGTGGCCTTTACTGTCTGAGTAACAGTAAATGTGAAGTGTTGCACATCTGGGACTGTGGAACTGACGTGAACAATGACGCATGAGGTGATTTTTCTAATGTGTTTTATTGTGGTAAATTCAGCTATTGATGAGCCTTTTTCAATCCCACATGACGAATCACTTCCTGATACACTCCACCTGCTAGGGGTCCACTAAAATTGTTTCTTTTTAATTTAAAGCCATCCTATTTCTTTCAGAATGTTGAATATTTCTGAGATGAATGGGAGGCGACATTATTCTCGAGAACACACTGACTGCCACCCTGCTAACGGTCGTCACACCTCATATTATATCTATTCAATCGGGACAAAAATAGTACAAATTAGAAATGTCTCTCATACGTCCCTGCACAATACCACTCTCCAGCCTTCTATTAACTGTCCGTTCTCCTCCTCCACCTCCTCCTCCTCCTCCTCCTCCTCCACCATTTGCTGATAATCCCTGCAACATGATAATGAATAATTCACCGCTGTCGGCTCACTGCCACGTCACTGCAGCTTTTTGTGTTTTCTCCTCCCTGGATTCAAAGTTTACATCCTCGATTTATGTGCTGTCTGAAGGCCTCATTAGCCTCATTAGTTCTCACTAAAATAGAGGTTGTCTCTTTTTGGCTGTCTTTAGATTTTGAATGTCAACCTTTCATCCGATTGTTTTTACACTTGGCAGCTGTATTGTAGATGTAGCCTACTGGGAGTACTTATAAGTATTGCTTTATGTGCACACTTTGTATTGTATTTAGAGAGGAACCCTATCAACTTTAACACCGCCAACCGGCAACCCTGTTGACCGGAGATAACCGTTTTTTCCACCTCAGGCTCACTCCCAACTCTTCAAACTGGTCTGTTGTGTCTCGGCAGATCTGTTAGTATCATTTCTCTGTGAGTCTTTATTGTCAAATTCCGTGTCTGCCATTTCCTGTTTTACTTTGTCATTTCCCTTTTCATTTCAGGTAATTCGACTCCTACCTTGCCTGTTTGCCCACTGACCTGATTATCTGCCCCGCCCTTATTGTTTGCACCTGTGGAGTCCCTTGCTTTTGTATATATTCTGTGTGTTCCCTGTGCTCAGTGCCAGATCGTTTTGAATCCTGTGAATGGCTTACCTTGTGAATGGCTTAACTTGTTTAACACCTCAGTAAAAACCTTTTTATTGAATCATCTTTTGTCTGGAGTCGTGCATTTGGGTCCTGTCCATACTTGCCAACCTTTAGACCTCAGAAATCGGGAGCATTTCAAAATGCAAAATGGGGGGGGGGGGGGGGGCTAGTGGATCGCCGGAGCTGTTAGAACTAGCCTACAATAAGCATGTTAATGTTAATCTAAGTTCAATGCCTTGCGGCCTGTAGCATCGTCCTTGATGGAGCATATGTGTGGGCTGGACCTGTATTTTACAGTAAAGGAGTGAGCAGAGAGTAGAGTAGCTGTCGATTCTTGTTCTGTTTTCTGTGAATATCTGCCTCACCCTCTCAGACTTTGAGCGCGCTACTAAAGAGACGTGTTACCATGGAAACCAAACAATGATGTAGCTGTATTAAAGTCCGAGGGGAAACAGTCGTGTGTAAATCTGATTTTGTCAGAAATCGGGAGAAATATGACCCCGGGAGGAAACCGGGAGTGGGCAATGAAATCGGGAGTCTCTCGCGAAAATCGGGAGGGTTGACAAGTACAGACCTCTGTTTTTCTGCTTCCTCGTTTCACTTACA
>NW_011333358.1:0-2785 GCF_000735185.1 Notothenia coriiceps | reverse complement strand
TAACTTTTATCCATGTATTTTTTCTTTTAATGTTTATTTTATTAGCTTTTCTTTTTAATGCCTGATTTTAAATGCCATTTTCTTAATGTCTTTCATTTTTTGTAAAGCACTTTGAATTGCCTTGTGTTGAAAAGTGCTATATAAATAAACTTGCCTTGCCTAATAAAGATTTCATGTGACACATACAATTGATTTGTTGATGGGAATTAATGTGAATAAATTAACTCGGTCTTAAAAGGTTAACGGTACTCTTGCTATCACTACTCACCGACACTATAAACCTTGTCCCTCATGCTAGCCCTGACAACACCGGTAAGCACACCTTCATCTAGGCTGCACTGTAACGTGTCCTGACTTGTAGTGGTTCTCTCCTCTATCTACACTCTTCTTGTCATCTTTGTAAAACGATATCAGACTGGTAATTGACACAGCCATGACTTCTAGTTAAATTCAGTGTGGCTAAAATGAAAAGCTTTGTTAAAATATGCAAGCACGCGAAAGTCAAATTCAGCTTTATTGTCAAAAATTCTACATGTGTTATACATCCAGAAATATCGTTTCCCACAGTGTGACATGTATACATAAAACAAAAAGGGCCTAGATAAACGTGGTATACATTAAACAAAACGGGCCTAGATAACCGGTATACAGTTTAAAATGTTAATATATTTAAAGTGTTCAAAGTGCAGTTTCAGTGCAAGTCAGTTGAAACGATCTTAAGTTGGCGTGACGTTGAAGTCGTGCGACCCTGCTGCTGTACTGGCTTGTAGTTCGTTTATAGCATAACGTTAGCATTTCGCTTTTGGCGACTAGATTTATGATTCAAAAATTATAAAAGTAGGGTTGACATGTGGAGATTATCCGGCTGAACAAAACGTGATCCCTCTCTTAAATGTGTGTCAACCACAGACCTTATTTCGAGCTATTTTCCAAAATCCTATGGAGAATTTGCATTGGTTTTTCGCGAAGGAACCGGAAGAAGTTTACTTCCGGGTTTTACGACGCGTCACTGCGGTTCTCTATGTAGCTCATCAGTAACATTTACCCTATGGGTCAAAGATTGGGGTAATGAAATTGTATATACACTGGGGGGTTTGATATTGACATTAATTGTGCGATCGTTAAAGTAGCTTTTCATAATCTTATTACAATGCTGATACAGGGGCGTGTGGAACCTTTATTTAAGCGCTTATGAACATGACAATATAACGCAATGAACATTGCTCCAGAGGATTTAGCATTCTGCTAACAGAACCAGTGGCGGCCGGCCCATAGGGGCGCAAGGGGCGCCGCCCCACCTCTTCCCACATTCTAGATAGTCAAAAATATTAACAAGGTACATAGTATGTAGTTGGTGTCAGTAAAATGTATAATCTACGATAAAATATAGATTACAATTGTTTTATGATGTCTAAAGTTACTGATAAGTCACGTTTTTCCTGCTTGAGGCGCAGAAATCTTTGCCCATTGACTCTCGTTATGAGTGGCGCATGCACAGTCCGCACCTCTTCAATACAGGAGCAGGACCAGAAGCAGCTTTTCAATGCAACAGATAGGAGCAGCTCGGGGCGCACCCAAGCTGCGCCCTGAACATTGAATGCAGCTGTTAGCGCCAACAACAACTAGGGGGAAGCAGGAGCGCCAGTGTGGGTGATTGATTGACGTTGAGTGAGAGAGAGTTGGACGAGACGGAGTGTAAGGAAAACTAGATAACAAAGAAACTCAGCTAACTGACAATATAAAACATTTTTACCGAAACAAAACACAACTCTAACGCCGAGTGTCTGAATTAGCCAGTGGCGAGCCGTCTGAGGGCCTAAAATATTCTCAAAAATAATATTTGAAAACATAAAAAAAAAAAAAAGATTAAATATTTCTTTTTTAAATATTGTTTCCGTTATATTTTTCATTAGTTTTACCAAAAATAATTTGATTTAATTGTATTTAAAATAACATTTCCAAAGAAATAAATCCTTTGAATCTGCCTGTTCAGTTTCTGTTGGAATATGAAGGGTTAAATGAAAGAAGCTCGTCTGGCCCCCTCTGCGAGTTACTTTCCTGCTGTGAATTCACATAGGGTCCACTAAAGTAACTCAATGAGACAATAATGTCAAATGACAGTACAATTTGACCAATCATATCTTCCCTCTAAATGGGTAGGCTTTATTTTCGCGGACTTTATGACAAGTTCCGCCCGCTGTGAAGTTTATGTACAGTATGTGTGTTATAGTGGTGCAGTGACGCGTCCTAAAACCCGGAAGCAAGCTGTTCTTGGGTTCCCTCGACAAAAAAGCAATGGGATTTCTCCATAGGGTTTTAGAAAATAGCTCGAAATAAGTGCTGTGGAAAACGAACCTGTTAGATAAATGCACGTTTTGTTCAGCCGGATAATATCCATGTGTCTACCCTACTTTTATAATTTTCGAAATCATAAACCTAATCGATAGATTTAAGATCGATAGATTTATGATTAGCATAAGTTCGTTCATGATGGCTGATGTCAGTGATAGTGATGACATCGTTGTGAAATTATTGACCGAGTCATTTTCAATTTCAGTCATGTCAACTGTTGAAAAACTACTTGATTTTACCTAGAAATGGGAGGTTTGATATGGGCCTGTAATTGTTCATTACTGAAGCATCTAGATTATTATTTTTTAAGAGCGGTTTAATGACTGCCGTTTTTAGGGCCTGAGGAAAAATACCTGAGTGAATACATTTGTTTACTATATGAAGTAGATCTGAGGACATGCAATGAAAAACCTCTTTGAAAAATCCTGTTGGA
>NW_011333357.1:0-2278 GCF_000735185.1 Notothenia coriiceps | reverse complement strand
AACAGGTATGCAGAGATCCCCAAACTTTCTTTTCCCTGGCCACATCAACCAGCTCTGACTGGGGGATCCCAAGGCGCTCCCAGGCCAGCGAAGAGATATAATCCCTCCACCTGGTCCTAGGTCTACCCCTTGGTCTCTTCCCAGCTGGACGTGCCTGGAACACCTCCCTAGGGAGGCGCCCAGGTGGCATCCTAACTAGGTGCCCGAACCACCTCAACTGGCTCCTTTCGACGCGGAGGAGGAGCGGTTCAACTCCGAGTCCCTCCCGGATGACCGAACTTCTCACCTTATCCCTAAGGGAGACACCAGCCACCCTGCGGAGAAAACCCATCTCGGCCGCTTGCTGCTATTTGCACAAAAAAGGTTTTAATTGTGGAATAAAAAGTTAAATGACCTATTTGGTCACGTATGTTAATTCCCTAATGTAATAATGAAGCTTCCTATAGTTTAATGTTTCATCTCTTGGATCCCTTCTAGACCCCACTCTTCTTCATTCACAGATGAACCAACTTATTTGAGGGTAAGCAACCTGCATGATCATGACATGTTAGATCCTGACTTAAGGTTTGATGAGTCAACCAGTTAAGATCCAGACGTCCGTGACTAAAATCCTTCATCCGGTTAAATATAGTAACGCAATATATATCGCAGGGGAAAAGAATATCGCAATGTCAGTTTTTTTCAATATCGTGCAGCCCTAGTTGTAATCATGCTGGTTATACCAATTTTAGACCCATTGAATTACATCTTTGTTTATGTAGCTGTAAGGGAGGACAGTTCCTCTGACAAACTCAGTATTTTTGGTAAATAAATCAAAGTAAAAAGATATTTAAAATGAAAGTAGCCAAAATGAAAACCAAAACTAGAATAAATGCAGTATGTCTACTCATAATCTTTATTTTAAAATGTATTGTAACATTGTAATCCTGCTACTACATTTATATAATTAAAAAGGGAATACAGATGTCTTTTTTGTATACCGTTTACATGTAATCCATTAATCTCTAAAACTGAGCGTAGTTATATGGTTGTAATCTGTATATCTACTGTTCAACTTTATTTAAATTGTATTTTTTATTTGTGTGCGATGCCTTGTTTTCATGCTGCTGTAAATAAACATATTTTGTTATCAATAAAGTATATATAATGTTATCTAATTTTAAAAGTTATAGTTTCTAGATGAGCTCGTTAAAGAGACATTTGAAGGAACGTCCAATCGTTTTTATGTGAAATTACCAATTATAAGGCTAAAGATGAATAAGCGTCAATGTGAAAGACACATTTCCAATGAAACTATATATTTCCCTAAGTTGTATTCTGCAGCATCCCCTAGGCACTGAGAGAGTAAATATAGAGTGTTATTAGACACCAGAGGTTTAATAATGCATGGTGTTCAGATTCCTTTTGGAGAATGTCATTCAGAGACCTTCATCTCTCTCTTCTCCCCTTCCTCCTCATGTGGGGTGATACAAGTCAAAGTTCAGTCAGGATTTTCCAAGGGGTCACTTCCTGTCACCTTATCTCCATTTCCGCTCACTTCCTGTCATTCAGAGCAACGCTGCAGCTCTGACCCCACTTCCTGTCTGCTGCTTGACAAAAGTACACACATCCTTTACTCAAGTAGAAGTACAGATACTCGTGTTTAAAGACACTCTGGTGAAAGTAGAAGTACTGACTAAACTTCTTTCCTCAAGTAAAAGTAAAGAGGCTTTGAAATGTACTTCAGTAAAAAGTACCCATAACTAGCAGCTGTTTTAAAGAGTACCTGACCTCCCTTTATATTAATAGAACAATAATGTCATTGTTAGCTAATGAATGTTTCCATGCTGAACAACGGCAACATGACAACGTTTCCATTGGTCCCTCTTCTTTAGAGAAGACCAGGAAATGATGGATACACGGATCGTGTTCAAATCAATAGGCACGCAATGACTCTAAATAATAATGATCACGCCACCAAACACACATTCAGACTAAAGGAACCAGCCTGTTTGGAAAATGTGAGAAGTAGAAAGTACAGGTATTTGAGTTCAACATGTAAGAAGTAGAAAGTACAGGTATTTGAGTTCAACATGTAAGAAGTAGAAAGTACAGGTATTTGAGTTCAACATGTAAGAAGTAGAAAGTACAGGTATTTGTGTTCAACATGTAAGAAGTAGAAAGTACAGGTATTTGTGTTCAACATGTAAGAAGTAGAAAGTACAGGTATTTGTGTTCAACATGTAAGAAGTAGAAAGTACAGGTATTTGAGTTCAACATGTAAGAAGTAGAAAGTACA
>NW_011333356.1:0-6033 GCF_000735185.1 Notothenia coriiceps | reverse complement strand
TGCCCATTATGAAACAAGTTCAATGCAGATATGTAATACATGTCGCCAGATTTTGAAATATATTATTACATATTGCAGTGGTTATTACAAAATGAATTGCAAACAATAACATTTCAACTATTTATTTATTTATTCAACCATGAATTACTCATAATTAATTTAAAAGTATAAACTAGATCAAGTGTTACCATACCATATTCATTATTATTACTATTACTATTAGCCAACATGTATATCAACATCAATTTTGGGATATATTTACAGTTTGGTTATGGTTACCTAATGAATATTACAGTTTTTTAAAAGGGTAACTCACGCATTTTGTAATAACCATTGCAAAATGTAATAATTTATTACAAAATGCAGGGAAATGTATTTTATATTGCATTTAAGCTGTTGATTACAGAATGCAGCAGATTATTACAAAATGTGGGTTTTATTACATAATTACGTGAAAAATGTCTTAATTCATTACATAATGTGTTGTTTATAGGCTTTTATTCTTTCCTTGTCCTTCTTTTAATGAGTATTTTGATAACTGTAACACATTGATAGAAAAAAAACAATTAAAGATTTTTTTTACCAGAACATGCATTTCTCCTCATTGTGAACATATATTGCACTCATGTTCGGAATATATGGTACGTACATGGTCTTTTATAAATCTGAATATATAGCGCATACATATCCCCATATAATTGTGGATATATAGTACATGCATGTCCCCATATAATTGTGAATATATATAGTACATACATGTCCCCATATAAATCTGAATATATACTACATACATGTCCCCATATAAATCTGAATATATACTACATACATGTCCCCATACAAATCTGAATATATACTACATAGATGTACACATATATTTGTGAATATATACTACATACATGTCCCCATAAAATCTGAATATATACTACATACATGTCCCCATATAAATGTTAATATATAGTAAACATACTGTATATATACAACCAATATATTATATATATTTACATATATTACTCAATATATGGAAAGCGGCAATTACTGAAGTATTATCCCGCAATATATTAACAAAATATATTATTCTATATATCAATATATTGTAATATATTCACACACAATATATTATTCTATATATCAATATATTGTAATATATTAACACAATATATTATTCTATATATCTTCAATATATTTTGTAGATATAAATAAATATGTTTTTCATGTTGATTATTAATCAGTATCAGTTGGTGTAGCCAACAGCAAGATTTCCTTGATTAAATCTTTTCAATTAACCAGTAAATCAGAAAAAAAAATTATGCAATATATTGACAGTTAATATATGGGGAAATATATTTTCTTTGCGTATGGATTGGCTTTAAATAAGCTCAATATTTCGAAGTGCTGGGATCAGGTGGGTTTTCAGTCTGTGGCGTACGATTTGTAGACTTTCTGCTGACCTGATATCAACGGGGAGCTCATTCCAATATTTTGAAGCCAGCACAGCAAACAGTTGTGTTTCTATTGAGTACCTGGGTCCTACTCGCAGTGAGGGAGAAGCCACCTCATTGGCTGATGCAGACCAAATGGCTGTGCGGTTAAATTATGTCCTGGATGTAAGGAGGACTGGATTTATTCACAGTCACTGGAGGCCTGGTGAAGTGTAGTAGAACTTAGGGAGGTTGAAGACCAGTTGATCTGCTGCGACCAAACATGGGATGGCACTTGCAGGTAGACAAGCCCAGAGAGAGTTGTAGTAGTAAGATCACAAGAGCTTGGACCAGAACCTGGGTTGTCTTCTGAGGTGAGTTTGAGACGTATCCTCCTGATGTTGTGAAGGCTGCATCTGCAGGAGCGGCTTGTAGCAGCGATGTGACCAAAGAATGACAGTTTGTTGTCCAGTTTCAGAAACAGATTTATTTCTTTTCACCTGAGCCCTAGTGTGACAGACAAGAATAGTATGTGACGGACAAGAATAGTCAATTCTAATGTCTAACATGTAATGTGGAGAAAGAGATGTATCCTGCTGTATGGGTTGATTGTGTGTTGATCTGTTGGTAATGCCTCGGGGTTCCGGTGGGAGCGATCACTGCGATCCTCCTCGCTCGATTCAGACGAGTGAAGGCGGGAGCTGCGTGATTGTATGTCTTCACTTCTCTCACTCACTATTTCCCCTTTTAAGTTAATTACCGTATACAAAGTGTGTATTTTGCACTTTGTTAAATAGTTTTAAGGTTCTTGCTGATTCTGGCTAACTTTCTCGGCATTGAAACTATCTGCCTTAATAGCTTAACAAGCTAGACCTTGTGGTGCCGCTGTAGAATCTGACCGTTTGTCATGTGGTTAGCAGCTAAGCTAGGCACTGTTACATTCACATCTCCATTAAGATGTTGTTTTACCACGTTAAAGAGCTAAAGGTAAAGGAGAGAATTTAGTCATAATAACTGGTTCCTGTACATCTGAGTGTATTAATTGTAAATGTACAAGCTTCATTTATAAAGATGGCTCGATTGAGACGAGTGAAGGCTGGAGCTGCGTGATTGTATGTCTTCACTTCTCTCACTCACTATTTCTCCTTTTAAGGGCACAACACTAGCGCAAATGTAAATTCCCTCTGTAATACTTAGCCCTTTTCCAGTAACAGCTGTTTCCAACAATACATTTGTGATAGACATAATGTACACCTGTCCAGCTCTAAACAGAAAACTGACAATGGTAGCATCTACATGATGATTGTAACATTTAGCAGTGTGGCTGAAATATCCATTGCCGTTTCAGGGGAAATAGCCCACTTTGAAGAATTCTGATCCGTTCTGTTAAGAGCAACCAACTGTAGTCCATGATCAGAGAACAAACTGGAGGTATTGCATACTCTTTTTCTCAGCACCAGTATTATTAGGAAAAAATACGTTGGTAAATTAAGGGGTCCTTGATGTTGGCTTTAACACCACCTGATGCATTGATAAGGAGAAACTGAATTATTTATATAAATACAACATGAATAGGAATAATCCAATTCTTACAACTGATCTTATGTTTTAAAAGAAGGCAAGGAAACTGTATTTCCTGAGGTTTTTTTCCTCCTTTGAATCTTTTAAAAGTGATGTTTTAAATTGCACAAGCATCGGAACCATCACCACTTCTGTGCCTTTTCATTTACAATTCCCTTTCGTTCTTAAAAGATAGAGGAGGCAAACTGCTTTATTTCAGTGCCTTTGAATAATTGATGTGGAAGGCTTTTGTGAAGTGGAAAGCAACTCATAGTGGCTCTTTGAGCAGCGAGGGAGACACGGTGCACCTTTTCAGGCTCCCTCCTCCTGTCTCCAGAACAGGAAAGAAATAGCAAACAGGTCGAGGCGAAAAGGGCAGACAAACGAGAAAGGAGTCTGCGAGGAGCAGAAAATAAGACTCTAACAGGGGTGGCTCTAGGGTCAGCGGAGATCCTGGCTAAGCTCTATGAATGACTAGACTAGATTAGCACATGCCAATTTTCATGGCAAACATCACAAAATGTTCCGTGCTGTTTTAAATAATTATTCCAGCCACGCTGTTTTTGAAATCAATCCTAATAAGTGAACACTCATTATCTGCCACCACTGAATGAACAAACTGGCTAACATTATGCATTCAGGCACACCTGCAGGGCTCTGGCAGCCGGAGGCACTCAGTTTTGGATCTGTGTGTGTGTGGGGGGGGAGGTGCAGTCTGCAGGTTGGACTGATAAGGATAACTGTGAGTAGTGGGGACTTAAACAGTTCAGGATCCTCAGTATTAGTAATACTACTCTCTCAGAACTGTCAGGCACTGTGTCCACATAGCCTCATCGCATGACTTACCCTATGACAACGATATCCCAGAAACGCACCACCGCCATATATGACAGACTAGCATTGCCCCTTTGGATTGTATTATGTGTTTGTGCCACTGTATATGTTTTACATTGTTTTCCCACTATATCATCACTGGAAGAATCTTGTTCTCACGCTTATGAATGAGCTTCATTGCTCAATCTGACAACGGTAGAATGAGGATCCAAATACGGAGATAAAAGTATAACGTTCAGCAGCAGCACACCGAGATCTGTCAAGCTGATCTGGTCAAATAAATGGGCTTTTCGAATTGGTTATAATGCCAAAAACTGGCTTCACCTCCGATCTCTACAGTGACGTCAAAGGTGCTTTTCTGAGAAGTTTGAATATTTTTAAACTCGAGGCGCTTAGAGAGGCCACACAAAGACCGGGAAGCGCTCATAAAAAAGATGCTGGGTGCCGTGCTTTTACTCAAGGTGTCCCAGGTGATGGCTTGCACTCTCCTCATTGGAATCCATTTTAAAATACCATTACGGTGCGTTGCCGCTTCAACGCTTCTGCCCATTCACTTTGAATGGGGTGACGTCACGATTCGCCGAACTGCATTGTGGGAGCAAAGCGTAGCTTCTCTCGCGGTGCTCGCTGCAAAAGTAGAGCAATGTTCTACTCTTGACGCCTCGACAGAGGCGTCAGCCAATCTAATAATATGCCAGTACAAGCTCTAGCCAATCAAACCGCGTGCTTGTGTGTCTGGGGCGGGACATTTATGTGATTGGTTGTTGGTCGAGTTTCCGGCAAGCGACAACGCACGCCGCCGTGTGTAGGGGCCGTTAGCGCTAAGAAGAAAATATGTGGAGGCCCTTACTTAGCTAAACATTTAGACAATTAGGCAGCATTCTCTCAACAAGTGCTCCACAGTTTAGTAAGCTTTCATTATTTCAGCTGCTGTTACCTTATCTGTTTGGTAATCCTCTTTTTGTTTCAGGAGGAATGTGCACGTAGATCGAAACATTTCTTGTGAATCTCACATATAGTGTCACTTAAAATCGTAATCACCTCCATAAGTGATTGAAAACAGCCATTGGATAAACCTTTTGTGACTCATGACTGTGACGTTGTTTTTTTTAAAGTTACAATTAACATTTGCATTTATCTAACAGGTTCGTTCCACAGGCCTTATTTCCAGCTATTTTCCAAAATCCTATGGAGAAATCCCATTGCTTTTTTGTCGAGGGAACCCGAGCGCAGCTTAATTCCGGGTTTTAGGACGCGTCACTGCACCACTTGTATAAACCTCAAAGCGGGCGGAACTTGTCATAAAGTCCGCGAAAATAAAGCCCACCCAATTAGAGGGAAGATATGATTGGTCAATTGTACTGTCATTTGACATTACTCTCTCATTGAGTTACTATAGCGGGCCCTCTGTGAATGTACAGAGGGACAAACAAGCTCTCCGGTCTTCACAGTAATTTTTTTTCTTTTATGTTTTCAAATATTATTTTTCTGAATATCTTAGGCCTAGAGGGCCCTGACGGCTCGCCACTGTTCAGCAATTTTTTTCCATAAATCTGTTTATTCTCAAGTGTGGTCTTCCTAACAGAAGACATAGCGGGTCCAAATCCAATTATTTACAGAGAACTACAACCTCTTTATTTCCACCTGAATAACTCAAGACGGTTTTTCTCAAAGTCACTAGATGTTCATGGTGTGAGTAGATAGTTGTGTAAATGTCGGGAACTATTTCGAACAGCAGGAGGTCTACAACTAAGAGGGAACTTTAATAGGCTATAACTGCTGGGCTAAAGGAGGGACTCAAGCTGAGCAGCAGGGAATTTCCATTTTTTTAATTTCTCATCATCCAATATTTTTCACAGGCCAATTCATCTAAAACCCCTGACCCCCTTAAAGGAGGGGGGAAAAGCATCGGATTCATGGCAGTTCTTTTTCAAAGAGGGACAGAATGGCAATGCATGATTTGTATGCATGAATGTGTACAAATGTTTTAACTGTAACGGCCCCTACACACGGCGGCGTGCGTTGTCGCTTGCCGGCGGGGGGGGCTGAAACTCGACCAACAACCAATGAAATAAATGTTTAGCTAAGTAAGGGCCTGTGTCCACATATTTTCTTCTTAGCGCTAACGGCCCCTACACACGGCGGCGTGCGTTGTCGCTTGCCGGCGGGGGGGACTGAAACTCGACCAACAACCAATCACATGAATCTCCCGCCCCAGACA
>NW_011333355.1:0-4442 GCF_000735185.1 Notothenia coriiceps | reverse complement strand
TGTCATGTGCTCTTTGTAGATTTCTGTTCTAAATGATGTTTACAGTGTTTATATCATCTTAAACTGTGAAACAAGGTTATAATATCATTCCATGGTGCTAATGTGTTGCTGTGTAGTTGTTTTGCAGAAGTTTGAGTGTTTTAGCAAACTTTTAGTTAAGTTTACTGTTTAGCAGCACTTGTGAGGACTCACACACAGCACCTGCAGCATGTTTAATGGCGTCTTTTCCCCACCACAGACTGGTGTGTTGCAGACGTCCATGTGTATTAATGCTGCTGCATTATTGTGTTTATTTCATGCAGGTATGTTTGTTGGTCCCATGTTTTTGGTCTATTGTGTTTTGTACTATGTGTTTATTTTATTGTTTTATTTACATGTCTAAAAATACTAATTAGCCGGTGGTGTATACATTTCCAGTGTAACTGTAATTGTACAGTGTATTGTGATCTATTGTGACAGATTTGATATCTGAATGTTTTATAAGTACTAGTCTCTCAGTTGTTTGTATGGCAGACTGAGACTGGTGTGTTGCAGACGTCCATGTTTATTAATGCTGCTGCATTGTTGTGTTTACTTCATGCAGAGGAATAAATACGCCACAGTTTCGGTTAAAGACAACAACCGAATCTCCTTGTCCATCAAACACGCACAACACAACGCAGAGTCGTAGCAAGGGTTTGCTGAGAAGTAGGCCCAGACCGGCTACACGTGCATGCATGACATGTAATATCCAAGGATTAGAGACGGTTGGATGCTGCTCTTTTGAGCATTGCAATACATTTATATTCACTATGTTATTTATTTATGATTATCCTTAGGCCCAGCAAAGATTTGATGTCAGCTGTTGCTGTCTTTTTTTCTATAGCTAATAGTTACTGAAATAGAGCTCTGCTGTTTTGTCAGGGCCTTTTCTTTAAATATAATTTTAAAATGTCGATACAGTAGCCCCTTTTTTTAAATAGTTGTTATAGGTGTTGCTATCTGTTTTGTGTAACGTGGTTCTACAAGCAAATCAGTGCATTCATTGGGTGGTATCAGAGAGTTACAAGGGTCTGTAAATGCAATGAAAACATTTGGCCTCAGCAAATCATTTATATTAAACATGTAATTTTTACTTTTGAATACTTCAGTACAAAGGATGTATTGAATAATTTAAGTGATATATGTGTACACATATACATCATTCATTAGTCGAAACAGGGCTACATTTGATTTAATTAAAAGGTATAATATGTGGTAAACTGAAGAGCCGTTTGGGAGCCGAAAGAGCCGGCTCTTCTGGGTGAGCCGATCCAAATGATCCGGCTCACCAAGAAGAGCCGGAATTCCCAAGCCAAAGGAACAGGCTCATGCTTGGCACACTGGTATTGTTTGTTTCTTCTTTTTTTTTTAAGTTAGCTTATCATCCATCCTTACTATGGCATTTGCCACTCGATTGACGTGCAGGTAAGCCAGTCTGAGTTGTATTGTGCAATACGGGTTCATGCAGTTGTGAGGGGGCCTCACCTCCTCATCTGATGCGCTTATGCAGCACAATTAGTGTAAGTGCGCCATAGTTTATCTGCCGTTTAGTCCACTAGCACCCCTCCCCCCGCTCGCGACACAGATTGGGCAGGGGCGGCCCTGTAGGTAGATCATTTGGGCGAGGAAAAAGGCACTGGGCAAATCAGTGATCCTGGATTGGCCAAAGGTTCTGGTAGTCTGCTTGATATTACAAGACGAACTGGCACAAGACAAAGGGAGACTAGGGATATATGCGAGTTGAGGGGGCACAGGTGGACATAATCTGGACCGGGTAGACAATCACAGCCAAGGGTGACACACGAGGGTGGGGTGCACAGAGACCTGAAACGAGAGGGAGAGTTACTTTTCCAAACAAACCAGGGAGACACGAAACAACACAAAGACAGGACAACACAAACTTAAATAACCTTCAGAGACATGGCTGCGGGCCTGATTGGACCCTCTTGGCCGGTTCTGACTCGCGGGCCGGATGTTTGACACCCCTGATCTAGGGCATGGTCAGAGCAGCAGTGGCAGTGTGTGTAGAGTGTGTGAAACACCGGTTCTGAGCGGGCCAGCAGCGTTAACCCTGCCGCTCCCTCTGTTTGTGATAGTATGGTATCTCCATTTGGACTATCGATGCTAATATTCAGCCTGCTGATTCATTTGCCTGAGCGCTGCAGCTCCGCAGTGAGTGAGCTCGTTCATCTGCTGCCATGTACAATTGCATTGAACTGAGGCAATCTCTCAGCAGAGGCCTGGTACAGAACTTTAATCAAGTTTACTGCCACAGAGAGGAAGCGCAGTGCACAGCATTTACATATCGATATTGGCCCATCCTGGCGGAGAGGACTTTATTGAACGAGCCTCATAAACATTTTAATCTACCACAGGGCATGTTGATATTGTCACAGTTTAAAATAGCTTTGAGTGATCATCTCACTATGAAACGGTTATTGGTTGTGGAAATGAATGACTTCATACTGGGTAAAAGGGCTATGGAGCAGCAACCACACTGGATAGTAACATTTTTAAGTGTTGCCATATTGAGATGTTGTTGCTCAGAGGAAATGATCACAAGCCTACATTCTCCTCTCTTTCAGAATCAGAAACAGATTAATTGACAAGCAGGTTTATACTTACGAGGAATATGCCTTGGCGTATATGGTGCATACATTAAAACAGTAAAAGCAGATACAATTTAAGAAAAAACGCAAACAAAAAAACTATTATATATTATGTTATATGGACAGATATTTACATTAAATCTGGATTTACCAAAAAACGACATACAGTATACCATGAAAAAATCATCAAAATAATAAAATATGTGCAGTTGTTATGAGAACTGGAAAGCTGTGCAGATACTGATATTGTTGATATGAGTTTTACCGCCGGACTGATATGGCGACATAACATTACCACAGGCACCTACAAAATACTTTGTCCGTATGGGAACTTCTATTTGGGGACAAAGCAGTTGCCTGTACTACGAAGCAGGATTTGGGGTTAGCGAGGGGGTAACTTCAGGGTTAATTCTGAATTAGCGAGGTAACTTCACGGTTAACTTTGGGTTTCCAGTCCTACAACGCTTGTTCACTTCTTACCGGGGTAGATCTCCATGGTAACAAAGCTGAACGGCAAACCTGCTCCGGAGCCGTATGCAGGAAAGAGGTCCGGCAAAAATCACCGACTGTGTGAACATGAAAATGAATTGAATATCACCTCTCATCTTCAGAGCAATTTCACTATTATTACAATTGCAGCAAGCAGAGCATTGCGTTCAGTCCGAGACACTGTGAGTGCAGACCATAGGCGGCGCGTGAGGTTCAGGTTTGGGAAGGCTAAATAACTTTTTTTTACCTGAAGCTGCCCGCCCCTGGCATCTAGAGAGTGGCGAAGTCCCTCCCCTTCCGGTGGACCTCCATGGGACCTTATTTCGTAACACGAGCAATTTGTCTAAACATTTAGCAAAAGTGCACCACATTCAGACGGAGAAATGCACCGGGTTCGACTGTCTTTCTAGTAGCTCTGTAGCCCCGTCCACGAGTAACGTTTCCACGTCAGGTGTTATGAATGCTAGCAGCGACACACAGAGTTAACTCAATTATACAAACATGGGTTGATGATTAGAGGTAACTGAGTTATTTATTTTGTTAAAGTTTCAGCTATTCTGTTTACAGTTCTATCCGATTATTTAATACGATGTATACGATTGTTGTTTCTTTTGATGTCAAATATTATGTATTTAATTTAAATAAAAAGCAATGTTAGTTTTGTTCACAATTTGTTTAGTTTGTTTAGTTTTTCTCCAAAAGAACCGATAAAAGTACCGTTAAAGCACCGGATCGATAACGATAAGCGGTATCGATAAAAGTAGTAGTAGGCCTACCGTTAAAACCTTAACGATACCCATCCCTAGTCATGTGGATGTCAGTATAACACACATTCTGAGGCCGCCGTGCCTATGTTTTAGTTTTCACTGCTAGTTTATGCTTATGTTCAATTAGTGCATTAAAAAATCATTAAAATCATTAATGAAGTTTCAGCTCAGACCCCACGCTTAATAAGTCTCCCCCTGGCCCACCTACATTTCTCCAGGCCCACACACACAATAATTCCTGGCTACGCCACTGTGTACGAGTGTGTATGAGTGTGTATGAGTTTGGGAAAGAGGGAGTGAGAGAAAAAGAGAGAGAGAAAGAAAGAAAGATATGAGGCGAAAACTGCGACTTGCTGTAAACCAAATCTACTGTATGTCTCTGTACACACACACTGTACATCCAGACACACACACAAACATTTCTCAGCTGATACCACTCTTCCACATCCATACCAACACACCTACATCATATTAGTTTCATACATGTATTCCAATGGCTGTCAGAGCCCCATTATACAACAGGCAAAGAAACCAAGAAATGACAAGCATGTAATTC
>NW_011333354.1:0-6748 GCF_000735185.1 Notothenia coriiceps | reverse complement strand
CAATTATTTTTATGTGCGTCCCGTCAATAGCACCGACCACACCGGGCATACCTGCATTGCCATGAAGTTGGCTTTGATCCTGTGTAGTTGTTGATTGTCCAAAGGAAACCGGATAAACTGTTGGATGAGAGCACGTTGATGGTTTGGTTTATGGCACAGCTGACTGATGGTTGCGATATTCCTAAATTGTCGGCATTGCAAAGTTGCATTTTCCCTGTTGCTAAATATCGTAGTGTTGCCAAACATTTTATTTCCGGACTAATCGGGTTATTCCTGTTAGTCGGGGATGTTATTGCATCCCGCACTAATTCCACAACAAGTTTGATACCCTCACGATTTAGCCTATATCTCTTGATCAATTCACAGTCTTCCATTGTCTCCAAAACATTTCGTCTCTCAGCCATTTTCAGATTCTTTGTGAATAGGTCTTCCTGAGTTAGGAGTCCTCTCGAGGACTTTTAAGCTCTCCCAGACTTAGGTGCTACTTTTAGGCCTAAAATACTTTGTGAATTGCTCTTAGTGAATACAATTAGGAGTCCTAAATTTAAGACTGACACGCCCATTATGCTTAGGAGTTTCTCCTAAATTCGCCAGTTAGGAGCTACTTTTAGCCCTAAAATCCTTTGTGAATACGGCCCCAGGTCTCCAAGGTGCAACAAACCCTGAATGTCGCAGCTGTGTCCCTTCTTCCTCGGGAGACGCGCCAGCTGATCTGCTACCAGGTATGTGTGGGGCACAGCTGCACATCCTACCTCCCGTCTCCTTTACCTGTCGCAAGCAGTTAGGGTGGCGTGGCCCCATCGCACCACCCACTACGGAAACATGTCGTCTGGTTGCTGTGGAGAATGCAGCTGTCCCCAGGTAAGGGCTCCACTGGCACTCATTCTGATAATGACGTTGGAAACACTGGGTGCCGTTAGTGGGGAAGTTAAGGGTAGGGTTTATGGAGCATGGTAGAGGGAGGGTGAACGGATGAGGTAAGGGAAGTGTGGAATTAAAGGGGCTGGATTGCCGTGGGGAACCTCCATGCATAAAGATGAAAGCACAGGGGCCAATGTTGCTCCAACAAATCAATAAGACAGTGGTTTGAGGGCGCAGCTGGCCTGGCAGATCCCAAACTGTGATAGGGAATATGTCCACAGCTGTGTGTGTGTGTGTGTGTGTGTGTGTGTGTGTGTGTGTGTGTGTGTGTGTGTGTGTGTGTGTGTGTGTGATATGTTTTCAAGTTCCTTAATTACTCTGTGAGCCTCAAGTTCCTAATTTAAATTCCCCTTTTCCAGAATTGTGTTACTTTTACAGAACATAAAATGGAGCCGGATGCTCAAACTTCTCAAATCCTTTGCTTCACTTCGAGGGCTGTGTCTCAAAACTGGAGCGATACATATCTTTACAGCTGGAGACGCCACTGCTTCTCACTATCAGCACCCTTCATCGAGCGACATGCTCTGGTGATTAGCCCCGTGCGCTGCTGCTCCTACTAGCCCTGCCTGTATCTTCCCCTTCCCCTTCTCAAGGTCAGATCGCGCCACGTGCGCCAAGGCATGAACGCAGCATGTAATGGGGTTTATCAGAGAGCAACTCCACTTGCTTGTTTATTTGAACACACACAGCGGGCTGGGTAATTGCCTTAAAAGGATGTCGATGTGTGCTGAGAGCATTTTAATTAGCTCTCCTTCGCCCCTCTCAACAACAAGCTCTCTCCGAATGACAAAGCAATTTTGTGTCGATTAGAAAATTAATGACTTCCTCTCAAAATTGTGAGTCGGATGATGGGACGGCTGGTGATGATGGGGGTCCAACTCCCCCCCTGGCACTATGAATGGGATGCACAAGTTGGAAAAAGTCCAAACACTGAAGAGGGGAATAGTATCTAAGACAGCCCGCCTGCTGATGTAAAGAGACCCTGACTGGCCACTGCTGACTTCCTCGGCTCATGCTTTCTCTGACTTTCACACACAACGGCACTCAAATAGGAAACGCAAACAGTCGCCTAAAAAGCTCCAGCATCATCTCCCCGTTTCAGTGTCTGTTTCTTTCTCTTGCAAAGCAGATGCAGTGTAGTAGAGCTCGTGGAAACACCTGCAGGCTTCTTTGTTGTCACTTGTGCAAGTGTATGTGTTGGATTCGTGTGTTCAAAACGGACAACCCAGCTTTGAGTGGTGCTGCCATCTAGTGGTGAAAATATGAACGAAAACCAAAACTGCATCTGATGTGTATGACATGGCTCATTCATCATATAATTAGTCAACGGATGAATAAACACATTGCTATATCACATGCTTTTAATGTATTCAAAGAGCAACATGCAATCAAACCAAAACACAATGAACATAGCATTCCTTTAATACATCCTTACATCCAATTTAGCTAATAGATGTCAGTCTAGCTATTACATTTAGATAAAAGGACGTGTTTAACACATGATTCACAACCGCAAGCAGAAATCAAAGAGTATGTGATGTATAAATGCGTGCATGCTGTTTGCATCACTGCCTAAACTACATGGTCACAAACACTGAATCATCCGTTCTGCTGCAGACCTAATCATCCATTCCGTTGACCTAATTGTGTCCATAAGACAAATGTAGGCATTTTTCAGAATACAAAATATCTCAGTGGAATCAGTCAAATCAAACTGACAAAATGCTGGCACACAGAGATGAAGGGTGACGTTTGTACCTCATGGTGTGTCATGCAACATCAACCCCCCCTTGTCCCTCTCTTTCCTCCTCTGGGCTCTCTTGCTGCTCCCCTTACTTTAGATTAAAGGCTCCACTGGCACTGCCTGCAGTTTATTTAGCCCTCATAAGCTGTGCAAGCCCTCTACTGACCTTGTTTGGCCATGTCTTTCTCTGAACTCCATCCCAGTGCTGGCAAAGGGGAGCGCTGAGCACTCTGGGAGGAACAGATAGCGTGCACCCCAGGCTTCAACAACACTGGGTTAAGGTCAATGGTAAAGGTTAAGTTGAATTTAGCAACCATTAAAACAATTTAAAGAACAGATCCTTCAATTGTCGACTTCTGTTAGACTTTATTTTAATTTTTGGGACTGGTTTCGTTTTTTAACACATAAACTTAAAATCAAACCCCAAAGGCAGTATAATAATTATTTATTTTTATAAAATAAGAATTATAATTATAGGATATAATATACATTTGTAAATGGGAGGCTCTGGCGCAGTGGATTAGTGCGTTGGTGTTCGAATCAGGGGAGCACAGGTTCAACCCCCACTGCAGTCAGCATGTCGTTGTGTCCCTGAGACACTTCACCCCAAATTGCTCCTGTGGGGATTGTCCACAGTATTGAGTATGTAAGTCGCTTTGGATAAAAGCGTCTAACAAGTAACATGTAATGTAAAAATACCATTAAAATATTGTAATCTCTTTATTTTTACCAGGGAAAATTGGGTTTTGTGAAAGTTGCTCGTATAGAATGAAAACAAAATGTAAATAGAATAAAACTATTTATATAAATATATTTGAAAATATAACAATATAGTAATGCTGAATGTTGGTCATCTTAGTTTTTTCCTGGGAATGGCCAAAATGAACCAATGAATTTGGGACATTAAAGGTGGGGTATGTAATTTATTTCAGAAACACTTTTTGTTATATTCCATGGAATGCTCCTAACTTCCCGATAGCAATGAATATATTAAATGCTTTGACAATAAATACATAAAAACAATTCATCTGTGGAAGGCGTGGCGCTGTAAAAGCACGACCAATCATTTTAGCCGGCCCGGCTAAAATAACTGGATGGCCTACCTGCCTGTCAGCCTTCCATCTGTGCACAAACTTATCTCGTGCCCTCATTGGTCATGTGCGCGTTCGTGTGTGTTGGAGGAGGGGCTCTGTAAGGAAGAGGCAGATTTTTTCCGGTTGTGTACTTTCAAATTCTAGCACACTCGAGCTGGTTTCTCCAAAATTACATACCCCACCTTTAAAGAAAATCAAGGCACGGCATTTCAAAGTGCTTCACAAAAATACATTTAAAGCATTAAGTGGTGCATATATAAAATATATACATTGAAAAACAATCATTCAAAAGCCAATAAAATAAAAAAAAGATACAAAAGATAAGAACAAAAGATTCTGTGAAAGCACTATTGACCAGTGAGAGCTACAGTAGCTCATACCTGTCTCCTGGATTTACGAATGTTGTTTTGCCAAATAAACAGCAACACACATCCATGTAATTCAAACTGATCCCCTTCATCACAACAGCTGCAGAGGGAAACAGCAAGGACACTCACTGTGTAACCAAATGTGACAAGGAAGAAATGAATGGAGATTATATCATTATATTATTTTATGCCATTTATAACCTAAGGAGACACGTGGTAGGAAAGCTCGAGAGATTTTTCAGGTGCAGGACTGCAGTCCAACAATGAATAAGCAAAGTGCCACTGTGGCATTGCTTCACTCTGACAAAATACGCTGTGCCTCATGCAGTAAACGTCCTCTCGAGTATCTCAATTTGTGTGTGTGTGTGCGTGCAAATTATGCATATGTGTGTTCACCAGACTGGGAACTGGCAGGATGCTGACCCACTTTGAGTTGTTTTCATTTTTCATTCACTCCCCATGTGCAGCCACAAGGCATTTGCTTTCTCTCCACTTATCTCTCTCTCTCTTCTTCTTCTTTCCTGTTCTCCTCCCAGTATTTACCTGGCAATAATTGTGACAGGAATCATTTCCGACAGGGAGGAGCTCAGATTTGAGAACAAACTCCTCGCTACAAGAGCCAGGGAGAGGAAGAAAAACTTAATTTTGAGTCCCAAAGCTCGAGCAACTGCTGTATTTACAAACGTTCCTCTTGTCTCATTGTTTAATATTTGAGGCATTTTGATGGATCTGAGGTGGGCAGGGAACATGAGATGTAGACTTTGTGTTATTTTTTGTCTTCAAATAAGGATTTTGATACATGGAAATAACAGTGCAGTCACATTTTAAATGAGGTCTCTCTTCATGCAGGCTTTATATTCTAACAGATGTTCATAGACGTAGAATAAATGCCGTGAAAAGGCACAGTACATACAGTATAAAACTATGAAAACATGTAAGGCTTAGTGATTCAAAATCACATACCAGGTCTGTTAGTGATGCTAACAAGTCTATAAAGATTTCAGCACTTATCTATCTGAGAGCCAAGGTGAGATGTTTCTGTTTCATTCAGATCACACTGTTTATTTGTCTTCCCTTGGTTTACAATTTACATTTATAAATGTAATCACATAAGGACTCACACAGCCCAGCTATTTACAGAAATTGCTGCAGAGGTGTTAAAATTAGTTCAGGTTTAATGTGGTTTGCTAAAATTACTTCTATTCCTCTGTTGTACTGAGGCCTAGGAGGTTCCGCCTTTTTGCTTTTTTAAGTGATGCCTACAAATGCAACATAACATTATTCAGCTTCTCCCTATTCTGCATACAGTTTGAAAGTGTGAACACAGCATTTTGCTAACTTTACCTTCAGAAAATGTAAAGAGTTCTAGTTCATTTGATGCTTCATGTAACACAGGATTTACAGTCAACCTGAAGAATACTAAGCCCTGCAACAAGCTTTCCATGCCACTAGTTGCTAAAGACTTTGTAAAAAGAACACACATTTATAGACAGGCCTCATAGAGTTTTCGAGTGGCTGTGCTAATGCTAATTAGCTAATTGAAATGTTGCTTTGTTATAACTTGCTTACTTATTAAAAGTTAATTAATTTTTTTTTATAAAGTGTCCCACTATAAACCTTTCGTATTGCAATAGTCTAAATGATAATGACATGATAGCTTAGCATGGATATTTCAGAGTTTCCCTATGTTGTCAGGGTCCTTTTAAAAAAAAAAAATTAACTAACCTTATAAGAGAGGCCTGTCACCCGCTACCACGGAGAAATAAAACTGATAAACCGGCAATAATAATAAGGTTTGCCAACAGAAAACAGAAAATTGAACTTCTGAAACAGGGAAGACGGCTTAAGGGCTCGGATATCCTATATGAATGAACACCTCACTAAAAGAAATGCTGAGATCGCCAGAAAGGCCCGATTCCTGAGAAAACAGCAAAAAATACAATCAACATGGACTGCAATCTGCAAAATCTTCATCAAGCTTAACGAATCACCAGAACAAGCCAAAGTGTTAATCATCAGGGACCTGGAGGAACTGGAAAAATACCAATGAAACAAATCAGACAAGGTAACGAAAATAAAACACTACCATGACAATTCCAGATAATATACACATATCTCCATCAAGACTAGAAACGTTTGCATATACAGAGCATAAAGCACAGGACATGGAAAATGACATTGATCCGGTAAACAACTTACTGAAAAATATCAACAACAGCTGCAACTATTTCACAGAAGAGCAATTCAATGTAACGTTTCAATCAGAAGAGAACATATCAATTATCCAATTCAATATTAAATTAAACATTAAAGAATATCTAAGTCAGTTTAAGAACCCATTCAACATCATAGCAATATCAGAGACCTGGATCAGTGCTGAGAAAGGTGTGGACTTTGAGATGGATGGCTACGAACTGAATTATATAAACAGAAGGAATAAGAGTGGAGGGGGTGTGGCAATCTATGTGGATAAAGGAATGAACTATAAGGTGGTGGAGAGCATGACAACAGCTGTTGACAATTTGTTTGAATGTGTTACAGTAGAAATGTGTATGGAAAAGTCTAAAAATGTTATTGTGAGTTGTATATACAGAGCGATTGAGAGGAACGGCCCCCCTGAT
>NW_011333353.1:0-3290 GCF_000735185.1 Notothenia coriiceps | reverse complement strand
GCATAGGAGTTAGAGCGACATCATGTGTTATGGCGAGGGATGCGTTTCCATGGAAACGGTATATGGTGAGATCTCAGATTTGTCGTAGAGCTGTTGAGGCATGGACCGGTGATATACAGGTGAAGATTGGGGGACGATCGGTATCAGTATTCCCACTAAATAAAGAATTTATGCGTGGAAGAACAAGTATTTGGAATGCTGTATCAGCATTCCCACTAAATTAAGTAAATGTAACACCCTTTTCACCCCGGTTACACTTTTCATTTGCCATGTACGATGGGCGCTGTAAGTGATGAAAGTGGGGGATGTTGGCTTATCAGGTGCCCGCAGCTCACAGCCAAAGTGCGAGAGAGCGCCCGAGCGAGCGAGGGAGAGAGAGGGCGCGCCGGTACAGGGGCTTGGCTTGTTGTTATTACTAGCATCTGGTGCTAGCTGTGGTAACGGATATACGAAGATGTTTCTACAACAAGATTGAGGAGAGATCTCCTGTCAGACTGAGAGGCTCAGTGAGGTAAAGGACTCTCTGAGTGTTTAGATATTTAACTTTAGTCTAAATGATCTCAGTGGGTCTCAAACGCCAGCTAAAAATCTCGCCTAGGGCAGCAAATTGGTTAGAACCTGCCCTGACTATAAATATGATGTTTTTCTTCAAAAGCAGGAAGGATAAACATCCCATTTAGTTTCACTAAGGAGAAACAGAAACAGAAGCCTCTGTTGGTCATTCCAACACAGCACAGAGCCCAAATTAGTCAGCACTTGCGTGTGTGCCACATAAGTGTGGTGGTGCAACATTACTCGAGAGAGAAGGGGTAGTAGTGTGTTTCAGCCAATCAACTTTAGTTTTTTAATGCACGACTCCAACAGATTATTCATAAAAAAAACAAGCCTAAGAAATCATTATTAAAATACAAATGTACCAAAGCCTTTTTCATTTTTTCATTCACAAACCACACACAAACTCAACTGTTAGCAAAAGGTTATGCCATTTAAAGGCACACTGTGTTCTGATTCAGCCCTCATTTCAGTCAGAACACAGCGTGCAGACATTATGCTCAAATTACATATGAATGTGGTCGAATGATTCCAATTAGTCCTAGACCACAGTGTGCCTGGCCATGTTGGACTTGTTATATTGAATGCTGGACGTAACTACTTTAAAGTTTGATTAAGGAATCATGGTCGGTCAGCAGACTAAAGCTGCCTTCACAGGAGCAGTAAATAAAACAGCTTTGCTCTGACGTTGCTGTTGTGTTCCTATAGCGAGAGGTGTGCCCAACCTCTCGTGTGCCCAACTTGGCTGATGCGCTGACTCAATGATGGATAATAAGGTCAGGTTAACACAATCCATTCATATGTGCTGGTACAAACACTAAAATGTATTTGCATGTGTGTATGAGTGAAGGAAAGGGCAAGTTCAGGAGAGAAAAAGAGCTTATCGCTTGAAATTGCCGCAGAGCACTGCACTCAACGTTCAAATTAGTTCAACTTTGACCTCAATTTCCGCTGACTTTTTGACACGCAACCAATCAAATGACAGCTGTATGAAGAAGCGCAAACTAGCAAGGGGAGGTAACCATAGGAACAAAATGTGATTTCACTGCAAGGCTCTGCACCCAACCTCGTGGTGAGCAAAGACAGCTTAACAGCTACAACTGCTCTGCATATGAAAGAATATCAATGTTTTCTTGAAAATTTAAATATGGGGATAAAGAGATAATTTCTCATTTGTTTAAAAAAAGAAATGCTGGCACGAAACAGCAAAACAAACATAGAAAATTCTTGATAAAATGAAGTAAGTCTGGGCAACGTTGCAAAACGATGGGCTCAATTGGCAGAGCTGTAAGGGGTTGGTCCACAGGACGGAGGACCCGGGTTCAAATCCAGCTCGCACGTCATCCCCTCTGTCTCCCCGTTTCATCTCCGTCTCTACAATAAAAACTGCTCGCCCAATAACTGACGAGAATATTTGTGTGTGAATATGGGAACGGATGTAAGAAATGGTTTACTTGGTTCAACTTGGAGTCATGTGAGAAAAAACGAATTATTTAAGCACTCAAGGAGACACGGGGTGAGTAATAGACAGTTAAATGTTCATTATAATGGTGAGGAATTACTTTAATTCTGAATAGGAGTCAAATAAAGACAAATTAACAGTGATGGCTGGGTGCAACCTTCCTTTTATCTGCCCCTGCACTACATCACCAAATGTACTAGGTTAATTGTCAGCGTGTCTGTGCATGTATTTCACCCAGACTTAATCCTGCAGATTTACTGTAGTCTGGAGGGACTCTGGTGTCAGAGACCTTGTGGTGGGTAGAGAGGAGTGGAGGGTTAGTGCCAGTTCAGTGACTCCTGTGACTAGATCCTGGACCAAGAGGAGGCGTTCCTGATGTTAGGGCCTCCTGATAAATCGGCACAAAGTTTGGATCAGAATCCATTAAGAGTAAAAGCAGTAATTAGTTTAGTATTCAAGTGCTGCGGCAGCCTTCAATGGCAGCAGTGACAGCAGGACACAGATTTACCTGCACTGTCACATTCAAAGCCTGCTGGCACCTCCTTCCTGTCAGGGTTCAAACGGAGGGAAGTGGGGGGTGGGGGTGGTGGTGTGGGGATTTTACGGGAACACAGGGACGGAAATGCATGCAGTACCCCAGGGTAAATGACTATAAAACTCCGGTGTTTTAGGGGAAAGAAAGCTGTGCCCAGTGCCACCATTAAGTCCTGCCAAAAATGCACGTGTGTGTGTGTGTGTGTGTGTGTGTGTGTGTGTGTGTGTGTGTGTGTGTGTGTGTGTGTGTGTGTGTGTGTGTGTGTGTGTGTGTGTGTGTGTGTGTGTGTGTGTGTGTGTGTGTGTGTGTGTGTGTGTGTGCCCTCCATGGTAGTGTGTGTGATGAATAGCGTTTGGCTGGCACCCAGGCCAGACAGCTGTATGCCAGACAATTGTTAACATAAAGCCCACCTGAGACCCCGGCCTCGTAAATTACAGTCATTTAGCCGAGCCAAGCCACCTTTCAAACAGAAGCTGACAGATACAGCACGAGGCATCCAGGCTTTCTTCTTCTGTGGTTTTTTCTCTGTGTCTTCTTTCTTAACTTCTTTTTAGGAAGTTCCTACTTAATTTATGTTTTGATTTATGTGTCTGCCGGCCATTTATGTAACATATTTCTCTACTTTGTTTTTATTTATTGTCCCTCTCTCTCTCTCCTAACACACACACACACACACACACACACACACACACACACACACACACACACACACACACACACACACACACACACACACACACA
>NW_011333352.1:0-3446 GCF_000735185.1 Notothenia coriiceps | reverse complement strand
TGGTTTGTACTTGTGCCATCGGAGATGAATATAATAGTTTTATCCATGATATATAGTGTTCACCTAATCCAAATTTAGCAAGGGTATAACATAAATAATCCCATTCTACCCGGTCAAAGGCTTTTTCGGCATCAAGGGATAAGACTATCTCAGGTTGAGGTGAGGAGGGAGTGTATAAGATTTGAAACAGTCTGCGTATATTAAAAAAAACGTGCCTCCCTTTAATAAACCCGGTTTGATCCTGCAATATTATTGTTGGCAACTGTTTTTTCAGGTGTCTAGTAAGGCATTTGGATAATATTTTAAAATCAACATTCAATAAAGAGATTGGGCGGCATGACGAAGGTTCTAATGGGTTTTTATTTGGTTTTAAGATTAAGGATATTGTAGCTTCATTTAAGGTTGGCGGTAAGGAACTGGATCTTAAGGATTCATCATACATTTCTTTTAAAACAGGAGTAAGACTTTTGCTAAAGGTTCTATCCAATTCAACTGGGAAGCCATCTGGCCCAGGAGATTTGCCCGCTTGCATTGTTTTGTAGTAATTTGTTCATCGAGCTGCTTCCTAGCATCATCGCATAAAGGGGGAAAATAAATGCCTTCAAAAAATGTATCGAGCAGTTTTTCGTTCCAACAGGATTCGGATTCGTAAAGTCTACTATAGAAGTTCTGAAATGTTTTGTTGATTTCACCAGAATCATGGGTCAGATGGCCAGATTAATTTCTCCTTTGAGCTATTAGCCGTGAGCTCTCTGAGCGCAGCAATTGCTGGGCAAGAATTTTGGATGCTCTTTCGCCCTGCTCGTAAACCAATCCCTTTGATTTTAAAATCATCTGTTCAGTCTATAACATACAGCGCTGTAGGTCATTCAACTATTTTAAATATTCAAAGGCAAGTATACTTCCGTTGGCGTCGTTTAATCGTCACACCTCTGTATGTGTTTATATGAAGAACTTTTTATTCAATTTGAGTTAAAGAGACAAACATGTGAATCCTTAACTCATTTCTTAAAATGAATATGCGTGTAATGATCTTTATTTCTGATAAAAAGGTGCCGATTCTCCAGCATGTGGCCATGTTTCACCTGAGCCCAGGGTGACACAGCAAAGGTCCACGCTGAATAATGTGACCGAGTTTCTAATTTGTCTCCAAACCTGCGTGGAAACCAGCTACTTGTTATTGTTAGCAGCTGTTCCCCCAGAACGACAAGAACCCATTGCAACACACACCTGGACACACACACACACACACGCACACGCACACGCACACACGCACACACACACACACACACACACACACAAACTGCCAGATGCTATCCAGACAGGATAATTGAGAGGAGAAAATGGATGGACAAAAGGACATTGAACAACAAGGTGAAAAGAGGGAACATAAAGTGTGAAGGAGAGAACAAAGGTGCTTGTTAAGTCACAGGGGAGCAGGGGGGGGTGTCAAGAGGAAAGGAAACACAAGAAAGTCATATTGAGGTGAGAGGAGGAAAGAAGGGATGGAGTAAAAGAGAGGAAGTGTTGGAATAGTCACATGGGATGGAAGAAGGGGAGAGGTGGAATTAGAAGCTGTTAGTGTGCTACATGCTACATCACTTAGGAAGAAGAGGAGAAGACACACATGGTACAGTGTGGAGAGAGGAAGGGGGGAGAAGGACAGCAGGAACAACAGACGAAAAAGAAGAGGAAGGACCTTGAGAGGCCAGAAGAAACAAAAAAGATGGCTATAGGAGAGGGACGTATACATGTTTAAAGCTAGAATACTGCAAGACAACCTTTTTCAAAAGCACATTTACAAGCAAGGAAAAAAAGGCGAGTGAATATTTTGACATTTTGGAAATAGGGCCTGCTTAGAGTTTGATAAGAAGACACAGGTAAAGCTGGTCAAAGTAACAACCTGTAAAATCACTGCAGATTTGTTTTCTCCCTGAAGCTAGGCTAGCTCAACGTAAAGTTTTTTATTTTTACCTTAAGATGCTAGGCTAGCGCAGTCACATTTATTTTTATTTTAAAGGCTAGCGCAAATTCCAATATATAATGCTAAGCTAGCACATTGTCAGTTTGTTATTTATTTTGTAGATGCTATGCTAGTACAATGTCAATTTTTTCTTTTTTTTTTAGAGGCTGGGCTAGCACAACGTCACATTTGAATATTAATAATAACTTGGATGTATCACATTACGTTACATTTCACTTGTTAGACGCTTTTATCCAAAGCGACTTACATACTCAATACTGTGGGCAATCCCCACAGGAGCAATTTGGGATGAAGTGTCTCAGCGACACAACGACATGCTGACTGCAGTGGGGTTTGAACCTGTGACCCCTGATCCGCACACAAATGCACCACACGCCTCCATTTATATAGCGCGTTTCAAGAAACCCAAGGAGGCTTAACACTAGGACGAGGGGCCATCTGGGGGTCAAAAAGGAAAACAGGGACGAGAAAATAAGAAGATTCAAACCTGAAATAAACAAAGGTTGGTCACAAAAATGTTGAGGAGGGAGTCAACTGAGGCGGAAACAAACAGATGTGTTTTGAGTGCTTTTCTTAAAATCTCCACAGAGTCAGCTGTCCTGATTTCAAGGGAGAGGGAGTTCCAGAGGATGGGGGCTGCAACGCTGAAAACTCTGTTGCCAAAGGTTTTTAGTTTGGGGCGGGGGATGGAGAACAGACCTGTATCAGAGGACCTCAGCGGACAGAGCGAAGCGATCCAAGGTCTGGGTGCACTTTAAAAAAATGTAGTGGCGATAGTGCAAGGTGCAATCTACAGATGTAGCGATTCATTTCAGACAGTTTGAAACGCGAGGGCCGTGATTGGTACGTGATCTGCCCTCGCTCAAGGGAAAACCTCCAGCTTGACTTGAGACCGCCCCCGTGATAGATAAATGTAATTATAATGAAGCCAGCTGCAATGGATCATTGATCCACCAGGGGGTGCAGTGGGGTTCCACAATGGAGCTCATGTGAAATAAAGTCAGATACAGTCCCCTCGATGTACAGCGGAACTTTGTTAAGATCCATATGTCATGGATATCATACTCTGTGCTAAATAAGAGACATGTAATCATTTACAAAACATCACCATGTTGTTATTTAACAAAATAATGTTGTTTAGTCGAAAAAAATGAACAGGAGGAAATGCAGCCCGGCTCTCGATTTTTAATCCTAATTTAATCATCATCTTCACCACGATCATTTATGTTTATGTTCACCGAATTGACATGAAATCACTGACACATATGAATATACTGTATTCAACTTCATTAAAACGTTATTAACGTGCCTAAACTCAGTAATTCACTAAAATTATATTTTAATGGAGCCTCGTCGGCAGATCAGGATCCCAACGCGCAGCGGAGGGATATTGGTCTGCGTGACGGGTGTTATTTTCCCCATAAGGAACAAGTCGCTGCAAATGATCCCGCTTATTAAATGG
>NW_011333351.1:0-2838 GCF_000735185.1 Notothenia coriiceps | reverse complement strand
TGTATTTGTGTGTGTGTGTGTGTGTGTGTGTGTGTCTGTGTTTGAGAGTGTGTGTGTGTGTGTGTGTGTGTGTGTGTGTGTGTGTGTGTGTGTGTGTGTGTGTGTGTGTGGCTGTGTGTGTGTGTGCATACTTGGTGCTCACTAATCCTCGATTCAGACGTAACAAAGCAAGAGCGCAAAACACCTTTTAGAGTGCAAGTGAGAGGTGTGTTAGTGTGTGTGTGTGTGTGTGTGTGTGTGTGTGTGTGTGTGTGTGTGTGTGTGTGTGTGTGTGTGTGTGTGTGTGTGTGTGTGTGTGTGTGTGTGTGTGAGTATGCCTGACACATGCATCCTGGTGTGTGTTTGTGAGTGTACCTCCATCTGTCCGCTCACTGTGTGTGTCGACAATTTGTCTCCTCAGCGTTGCGGCCCCCCCCGTAGTGGTAATGGCAGGTCGTGTTGGTCCCTCTTAGACAGTTTGCTCCTGTCAAACATAGTTTCACCCTGAGTGTTTCAGCTCCTGCCGCAGCGGGACCCTCCATCACAACAAGCTGCCGGCCTGTCACACACTCTCCCCACACAGCACCACATCTTGTTTCCTCCACTGGGCTCCAACTTTCTTTCATTTTTTACTGTTTTCGCTCTCAATTTTCTTCTTATTCCTGTTTTCTTTTTGCCTCATGCTTGTTCGATAAACCGCCCACAAGTACACGCATTCAAACAAGCTTAACCGTTCTCCTTCTTTGAAATACTTTCATTCAACATACGTAAGGCTCACGTTTCATTCTAATGGCCAGTATTGGAAGAAGTATTTAGAGCTGTTACTAAACCTGCATTACCTGATTATTCAGGCTATACTTTGGGGAAACAAAGATTGATCTTTGAGTCAATAAGGTAAACAATAGTGTATTTACACGTGCAGTGGTTACTCCTGAACACTATCATTGAGACTTGTGTTTGTGGCCACCTGGTGAATGCAAATCCAATATTCACTCTTTTTAAACTGTGATTTTTACCACCACCAAATATCTAGGTCTCTAGCTGCTAAATGCTCCCATTTGTTCACCAGCTAGTCTCACACCGTGTCTGTTTTGGTGCTGAGCACATTTTCTAGAGCTTTTTGCTGAAACAGCTGCCTGCTGTGGCCGAAAACAACACTATGAATGTGAAACATCAATCCAAGTTGGGAGCAGATAAGGTAATAGTTGTCTGTAGGCCCCTTTTATATTATTATTCCTTTTTCAATATTGTAAGAATGGGGATTACAGCTGCGTGTAGTACCCCTCACTGCATTTAAAAGTCCTAAAATAATGTTACCATGCTATTTATCCGCTGATTATTTTAAATCTCTCGATAGACATATCTCAAAATGTATCTTGTGTAATAAAAAAACAAGAATCAAGTTAATTACTCTTATGAAACCAGAAACCATGGGGGGTCTTGGTCTTCCCAATTTTCAACACTACTTCTGGTCAGCTCAATTAAGAAATTAGCTGACCAAATGAAAACTATCTTGGTCTCTGGGAAAAAAGGATTCACTATGGGTTCAGATAGAATCCAGTATCTTTGACCCGTTGCCAGTGGAAACTCTTACAGTATTGTTAAAGATTTCAATAAGGTGAACAATATGGACAAATGTTTTACAGTGGTCAATACACTTTTAGCCTGGAGGGACTGTACAAACAAAGTTCATGTTAACTGGTGTTTCCATATTTTCTCCTATTTTGAGCAATCCTGATCTTAGCAAATATTTGTTGTCAATCAATATAAACCAATGGACGAAATCAGGTATAAAGCAATTGAAACATTTGTTTCATAAAGATATAACATTTAAATCAATTAATGATTTAAGAGCAGAATATGGCATTTCAAATAAGGATTTTTTCAGATACCTGCAAATTAGGAACGTGATCCAATCGATTATCAAAAGCAATAAATTGAGATCGGGATTGTTGGAAGAGGAGGAGATATTGATGTCATCGAGCACGATCAAAGGTAAAATTAGAGAATTTAATGCAGTTTTTTCTAAAAGAGCTCAGTCATCCTTTCTAACTTTAAAAAAGATCTGGGAAAAGGACTTAGGGATGCAGATAGATGAAACTACTTGGCTGAATATTTGTGAAAGAACACATTTTCCATTCACAAGCAATAAAATCAAAGAAGCAAACTTTAAATGTATCAACAAATTTGACCTCACACCCATAAAGATGCATACAATTTCCAAAGAAAACTCTCCAAAATGTCCGAGATGTAAAGTAAAAGAAGGAACATTTATGCATCTGTTTTGGGATTCTGATCTCTTGAAACATTTCTGGGATTCGATTCATGCGCTCACAAAAGTCGTTTTAGGCATCAAAATGAGCCAAAATCCATACTTTTTCCTGTTAAATGACATGCCAAACCCCAAACATTACAGAATACTAATCACAATAACATATTTTGCCAAGAAATGTATACTTTTACTCTGGAAGAATGAACGTCCTCCAACAAACTTTTCATTGATCAGATAACACATTTTTTACCTCTGGAGAAAATGACATTGGAAAAATATAATCGTGGACATATTTTTCAAGCTCTGTGGTTGCCATTGTTTTGTTATTTGGAAAATATATCTGAGATAAGACCAATGGAATGGTGCATTCTGTGGCTATTTTTCCTGACGGCCGGAAATACTAGTTGTGTTGTCATTGTCTATATTGTCGCTGTATTGTGTATTTAATTGTATAATTATGTTTGTTTTACTTTGATGTGGGTTTATTTATTTATTTTCCGCTTTATTTTTATTTTCATTTTCATGGCTCTGTTGTTTAAGTTATATTGATAAGCATCTTTTTTTTTTTTTTTTGGTTTCGCTGTGTT